>NC_045992.1:0-300000 GCF_010909765.2 Amblyraja radiata
CCCGCTCCTGGATGTTCAAGTTGCCGAACCAGGCCACAATGCAACCCGTCAGTATGCTCTCTACTGTGCACCTGTAAAAGTTCAAGAGATCCTCTTTGACATACCGAATCTCCGTAATCTTCTCAGGAAGTAGAGGCGCTGACATGCTTTCTTTATGATTGCATCAGTGTGCTGGGTCTAGGAAAGATCGTCGGAAATATGCACGCCCAGAATTTGAAGATTTTGACTCTCTCCAACATCATCCCATTGAGGTAAACAGGATTGTGGGTTCTTCAACCTTCCTCTTCCAAAGTCCACAATCAGTTCTTTGGTTTTGCTGATATTGAGACCAGTTGCTGTGCTGCACTATATGGTCAGTCGTTCGATCTCACTTCTATACTCATCATCATCTGTAATTCATCCCACAATGGTGGTGTCGTCAGCAAACTTGAAAATGGAGTTCGGACTTCCGGTGGCGCTATGGAGGCTTGAGTCCAGCGCCAACTAGCTCCGTGCCGAGAAATTAAAACGGGAGAAAATCGGGTCTTACCTGCAGCGATCGCGATCTGAACGGCTGCCTGCGTGACGTCATCAGGCGCGCGACTTTATGGTATGGCGCTACAACGTAACCCCCCCCCCGTGGGACACAAAAAAAAGCCGGTAAAGGAAACCGCAGATGGAAGAGGAAGCCCTACAGAGGCCTCGGCCTCAGTTACAACGATGGCCCAGGAAGACCCTCTGAAGAAAATAAACAGAAAAGGTCTGAAATGGAGGATCTTAAAATCTTTCTCGCTGCCGAAATGAAAACCTTTGGAGAGAAGTTTGGAGAGAAGTTTAAGAGGAACTTGACTCTTTTAAGGTAGTTTTAAAGGAAATGCTTTTACCGTTCAACAAATGCTGGAAATCTGGAAGAGGACGAGGAGGAAGAGATCAAGGATCAGATGGAGTGCTGGAACCCAGGCTCGTTTCGGTGAAACGAAGGTTAAAACGGAGGTGGACCCCATTTATCACGTACTTGATCAACATAGAACAGCGATAACCGAACTTGAGAGAATCGGTGACGACAAGTGCGGAAACTGTAAGTCGACTCCTTATTGAAAACCAACGCCTCTCCGATATGGTGATCAAATTAAATGATAAGTGTATTGATTTGGAGGGCATCAAAGACGTAAGAATCTAAGAATTGTAGGGTGAAAGAAGTGAAGTGAGAAAGGAAATGGGCACTCGGGATTTTGTGTCAGACCTATTACAAAAGCCTTAAAATTGGATCACAAAACCTTCACTCGGTCGAGCTCATAGAGCGCAGCGACGTCGTACACAAGAGGACGCCCATCCAAGACAAATTATCGTAAAGGTGCAATTGGATCATGAATTGGATGATAATAATGAAGAAAATTGTTCGAGGCGGACAGCTCCTGTTTGAAGGTGTGAGATTCAGTATTTAAACGAGATTATCCTGCAGAAGTCTTCAAGAAAAGAGCGCTGTTCACTGAGACAAAGAGAATACTGAAGATGTACCTGATTTGAAATACAGCTTGTTTTAACAACCCCGCAGACGAAGATCTTCTAAATGTCCAAGGAGCACTTTTTACAGGACCATGAAAAGAAAGCACTGGAATATGCCAAAGAAGTCGGTAATAGGACCATAGACTGAAGAATTTACTTACTCCTTGAGGAGTCAAGCCAGATCTAAAAGGACCTTTAGAAGTTCTCTTAAGAGCTTTAAGGACCATTCGGAACCGAAATGGTGACGGAGGACATTGTAAAACCGTGATCCTTGTATTTTTGTTTATTAATCAATATTAGTATCTGTATATTCATACCTAACTATATATGAACACTAATACTTATTAAATATCTATATTACCACTAAAATTATTAACATTAACATTCTCATAAAAATTTAATACTGTATATGATTGATAACAATAATTAATAATTAATAGTCTTCGATTAACGTAGAAATGAATTACATACTTATATTATATAGGAAGATATGCAAGAGGTAAATTAGCCTACGTCATTAAAAAAGTTTAACGGTTTTTCTCTTTATTTTTCGATTTAAAATTAAATTTATAGATTTAGCGAAAAAATTAATATGATATGTAGAGAATAGAACGTTGTGAATTTTTGCTGTTTTTGAACTTTTCTGCAGGGTTACGTGCTTATGTATGTATACATATGGTATATATTATATATATATATATATATTGTGTATATTGTGTGTGTGTATGTATGGTATGTAAATAAGTTTGTTACTCCCAAGAAGTTATTTGAATGTTAGAAATATCTTTTTTTTTTTTTCTTCGGCACGGAGCTGAATTTTTTTTTTTTTACAAAGGCTACTGAAGTCTTTAGAATTCTAGCCACGTTAGTGTGGCTATCACTAACTACACTAATTGTAGATGTAGTTCTTTTTCTTTCACCCTATACTAACCAACTCTATCACTTTTTTCACTTTAAATATTTTTATAACTTAATGTTTGAATGGAAAAATAAGACTGATACAAGGAGATGTGTTCGGAAGAGCGATGTATATGATTTTAAATTCATCTATTGAGGTTCGAAGCAGGGTCAGTTCTATGTGTTGTACCTTCTGCTCGGTTATAGACCACCTTAGAAACAATATGCAAGATGTTAATATGACAAGAGGGGTCAGGGAATAACATTTTGTAGTTGGAATGTCAAGGGAATCAATGAACCAATTAAGAGAGTAAAGTGTTGGCACATCTAAATTTAATCAAAACAGATATAATATTTCTTCAAGAAACACACCTTAAAAAGGAATCTCAACATAGACTTAAAGCTAGGTGGATCGCTGAATCATATCATTCCTCCTTTTCCCATAAGTCCAGAGGAGTTGCAATACTAATTCGTAAAGGAATACCTTTTAAGAACTCTTCAACAATAGTGGATATTGATGTAGATATATTTATTAGTTGGAGAGTTAAATGGAGAAAAAGTGATTCTTCTTAATGTTATGGGCCTAAATTTTGATAACCCCAAGTTTTTAATAAAACATTTAATAAAATTCCTGAATTTACACAATATAAATTAATAATTGGAGGAGACTTCAATTGTACAATTAGATCCATACTTAGATAGAAGCATCAAGGCAATCAAGTGTATTTCTAAAGTCATTTATTAATACCACTAATGATTAAGGATGTCTGGAGAATAGAAAACCCAACTGGACGGGAATATTCATTTACTCACCAGTACACAAACATACTCAAGAATAGATTATTTTTAGTTGACTCTACGTTTATCCCATTTATTTAGAATTCCAAATACCATAACATATAATCTCAGATCACGCACCGTTAACATTCAATTAATTAAATGGAATGTCCGAGAAACAAGCATATTGGAGATTTAACCCACAATTTTGAACGAAAAGATCATGCAGGAAGATATTATGTAAACAGATTCAAATATTTTTTGGAGGTAATGGACAACCCTGACACACCTACTTCTCTTATTGTGGAACGTTAAAGCGTATGTTCGAGGTACCTTAATCTCTGCTCAAGCATTTATCGCAATAAAAGAGAACAGGATTAAGCAACAAACAGTGGAAAGTGAAATCAAGCAACTAGATATAGAAATGCGAGGAATGCGCATCGTACTTAAACATACGAAAAGGGGTGCTGTATTGGAAAATATAAATTAAATAAATGTATTCAGAACCACTTAAATAAAACTTTATCAAAAAACCAACATTACATTTTGGAATTTGGAGACAACCACAAAAAATTATTAGCACTTCAGTTACGAAAATGGAAAGGGAAAAACATTCAGAAAATTAAACAGAGACAGGAGAATTATTAAAAATGCCTAAGGACATAATGATAGATTTCTCCAATACTATCATACCTTTATTCAACTAAAACCGTAGCACAATCAGAAGGATAGCAGATTTTTTAATAAATGTAAGTTAAAAGGTTTAGATTCAAACGATAGAGAATTATTAGAAGGGGAGATTACGATAAAGGATATTGAGGATCTAGTGGCTCTTTAAAAAATGGTAAAGCAGTAGGACCAGATTAGGGTTATTTTATAAAAAAAAATTATGATTTGCTTACCCACGTTACAAAGACTGTATGAGTATATATATACTCAACAGAAACTTCCAGACACTGTAAATAATCAATAATAACACTTATTCCTAAAGCTGATAAAGATCTGGAAGACCCGGGATCATACAGAGCATTGCACGTTTAAATACGATCAGAAAAATTTTAACTAAAATACTAGCGCATAGATTAAGTACATGATGAATAAATTAATACACCCTGACCAAACAGGGCTTTATTCAGAAACGTACTCATATTAGAATCCTAAGAAGATTATTTAATATATATATTCCAAGAGAATTATTAATGAAGATCTAGCAATAATTTCACTTGACGCTGAAAAAGCATTTGATCAGGTCGAATGGCCTTACTTATTTTCGGTGATGAAAATATGCAGCTAGGGGAGAAATTCGTACATGGATAAAACTGTTATATAAAAAATTCCCACGGCTATAATATTTACAAACCAAAGGTTGGCATCTAAATTTAGCCTATCTAGAGGTTGTAGACAAGGAGGCCCATTATCTCCATTATTATTTGCGCTTGCTATTGAGCCACTGGCAGAAAGAGTAAGGGGGCATCCGGAAATACATGGGTATAACACAAAGGACACAGTGAATAAAATTTCTCTATAACGCAGATGATGTATTATTTACATTACAAAACCAGAAATTAGTATGCCAAACTTATTAAAGCTAATAACCCAATTTTGTTCACTTTCAGGATACAGAATAAATTGGAATAAAAGTGAAATTATGCCAATAAGGGAACATAACAAACAGATAATACAACAATTTCCATTTAAAATAGTAAATGAAAAATTTAAATATCTAGGTATTTATGTAACTAAGATATATACATCATTATTTAAAGCAAATTTTCCCCCATTACTGAACAAACTACATAAGAATATTCAATACTGGAAAACACTTCCTATCTCAATGGTAGGCAAAATCAATGCCATAAAAATGATTTTTTTACCGCAAATATGATACCTTTTTCAGACAATTCCGATATATTTGGCAAAAAACTTTTTTTTAAATTGGACTCTATTGTTAATGATTTTATCTGGGATTATAAGAATCATAGGATAAACAAAAGACACTTGTGTAAATCAAAATAAATGGAGGCTTGGTTTTACCCAATTTTTGTTTTATTTTCTGGGCAGTTAACATTAAAAATATGAATTTCTGGTTGGAAGAAATAGATCATCAACCAGACTGGTTAAAAATGGAAAAGGAAGATTGTTACCTTTTGATATCGGTTCGATATTATTTGCTACGTCTAAATTAAACAAAAAAATTTATAGGGAAAACCCTATAATATTTAGTGCTATACGAATTTGGAAACAATTAAAAAAGACATTAAAATTAGATAATTTATCACTTTTTCTTCCAATTGTGAATAATCCTTTGTTTAAGCCTTCATGGTTGGACGGGGGTTTTACACAATGGAAGAATATGGAATTAAAAATATGGGACAACTTTACAAGGAAGGCACTTTTCTGACATTTCAGGAGTTGCAACAGACTTATGGGACTTCGAGGAAATGATTATTTCAGATATCTTCAATTTAGAGATTATGTAAAATCGAACTCCCAAAATTTTCGAATTAGAAATTCAGAAATTCTTGATGAATGTTGGAACAAACATCCTAATACAGAAAAATTAATATCTTATATATATAATATCTTATTAGACAGTGACATTCCTTCGACGGACTTACACAGACAAACATGGGAAAAAGAATTAATCAAGTAATAATGAAGATACTTGGGAAGAAAGTTTGCAACACATACATCAGTGTTCACTAAACGCCAGACATTCTCTAATACAATTTAAAGTAATACATAGGTTACATTATTCAAAAACAAAACTACATAAAAATTTTCAACATATCTCACCTATATGTGATAAATGTCAACATTTAGAAGCTACATTATCTCATATGTTTGCAAACTGTATAAAAATTAAAAAATTCTGGGTAAATATTTTTAGTATAATATCTAAAGTAACCAGCACACAATTGGACCCAGATCCAAAATTAATAATACTCAGAATATTAGAATTAAATCAAACACTTAGAACAACACAAAGAAACTTTATTGATTATAGTTTAATAACAGGAAAAAAATTAATTCTAAAATTTTGGAAAGGCCCTACGGCCCCCACAATCAAAATGTGGATTATAGAAATGACGGAGACCTTAAACGTGGAAAGAATCAGATTTTCCCTGTTGGACAAACAGGAATTATTCGTTGGAACATGGTCTCCTTTATTGATTATTTAAAGGGTCAGAATGGTGCAGCACAGGAACCTGACTAGCACGCGGGCTAAAGAATGGATGAAATACTATACTCTGAAATGTACGAATATATCTCGAATGAAGTCTTTTTATTTTAATACATTTTTCCATTTACTTTAACTATCTTTTTCCTTTTTTTTTTTTTTTTTTTTTTTTTTGTTTGTTTTGTTTTTGTTTTTCTTCTTTTGCTTTTCTTTCTTACTTTATCTATCTCTTTAGTTCTATCTAGTTTAAAAAAAAAAAAAAGGCAAAAAGTATTGGAGACAATGTATAATAATTGACAATATTATCAATTTAAAAATGTAAGACTGTAATGATGTAAATAGGTTATGTACCTATCTCCAATAAAAAATATTAAAAAAAAAAAAAAAAAAAAAATGGAGTTCGCACAATGTCCGACTACAGTCATGATTATAGAGTAGAGCAGGGGGCTGAGCATGCAGCCTTGAGTGCTCCCGTACTGATTATAACTGAGGATGAAGTGTTTGTGCCAATTCAAACAGACTGTGGTCTGTGGATGAGGAAGTCGAGGATCCAATTGCAGAGGGATGCGCAGAGATCCAGTTCCATGAGTTTCATAACCAGCTTGGAGGGGATGATGGTATTGAACGCCGAGCTGTAGTCTATAAACAACAGCCTGACGTAAGTGTTTTTATTGTCCAAGTCTCCAGTGCAGAGTGGAGAGCCAGTGAGATCGCATCCTCCGTGGGCCTATTGTGACGGTTGGCGAACTGTAGTGGGTTGAGGTTCTTTTTGAGGTAGTAGTTGATATGCCCCATAACCAACCTCTCAAAGCACCTCATCACCACGGATGTTAGTGCCACTGGTCAAGTCATTGAGGCACGTTACCTTACTCTTCTTGGACACCGGTATTATTGTTGCCCTCTTAAAGCAGGAGGGAACCTCAGACCTCAGCAGTGAGAGATTGAAAATGTCCGCAAAAACCCCTGCCAGTTGGTCTGCATGTATTGAGAACTCAACCGGGTATGCCATCAGGTCCAGGCGCTTTCTGAGGGCTCACCCCCCTGAAGGATCTTCTGACGTCGGCCTCTGTGACTGTGATAGTAATACCATCAGAGCGAATGTGTGGTAGGCAAGTTACTGGGAAGCATTCTTGTGCCAAGATATACATGTATTTGAATAGGCAGGTATTAATTAGAGACAATCAGAACATTTTGCACACAGATCGTGTCTCATGAATTTGATTGTTTTCTGAAGAAGTAACCTCGATGAACATCGATGAACCTTCTGAAGGTTGACGTAGTCAGTATGCATTTCAGTGAGGCCTTTGATATGGTTTCACATGGTAGGCTGCACTGGTCAGCTAGATCATATTACATCAAGGGAGAGCTAGATGCCTGGTTACAAAATTAGCAAATGAGAGATAGTAGACTTAGTCTTTTGGCAATTGGCCTTCATTCGTCAGGAAATTGAGTATAGAAGTTGGGATATGTTATAGTTTAGTTTAGAGACAGCGTGGAAACGGGCCCTTCGGCCCACCGAGTCCGTGCCGACCAGCAATTAACCACACTAGGGACAATTTTATATTTATACCAAGCCCATCAACCTACAAACCTGAACGTCTTTGGAGTGAGGGACAAAACTGAAGATCTTGGAGAAAATCCACGCAGAAAAAATATACAGGGAATGGAGAGCTATGGATCACGTACAGATGCTTCCTGACCCACTGAAATCCTCCAGCAGTTTTTTACTCCAGATTCCCACATCTGCAGTTCATTGCCTCATGTAGATCAGTCCGTGGCCGCAGCACCGCCCACCCCACATCTCCCCCCGCCCCCTCCCTCCGCTCTCCTCTCTCCCCCTCCTGCCCCATCTCTGTTTGCAGATGACACAAAGCTGGGTGTCAGTGAACTGTGAGGAGGATGCTATGAGGCTGCAGGGTGACTTGGATAAGTGGGGTGAGTGGGCAGATGCAGTATAATGTGGATAAATGTGAGGTTATCCACTTTGGTGGTAAGAACAGAAAGGCAGATTATTATCTGACTGGTGTCAGATTTGAAAAAGGGGAGGTTCAACAAGACCTGGGTGTGCTTGTACATCAGTTACTTACATCAGTTACTGAAAGTCAGCATGCAGGTACAGAAGGCAATGAAGAAAGCCAATGGCATGTTGGCCTTCATTGCGAGAGGATGTGAGTTTAGGAGCAAGGAGGTCCTACTGCACAGGGCCCTGGTAAGACCGCACCTGGATTATTATGTGCAGTTTTGGTCTCCTAATTTGAAAAAGGACCATATTGCTATTGAGAGAGTGCACCGTAGGTTCACCTGGTTAATTCTCGGGATGGCGGAATTAATATATGATGAAAGAATGGGTCGACTGGGCTTGTATTCACTGGAATTTAGAAGGACGAGAGGGAACCTCAATTGAATCATATAAAATTCTTAAGGGATTGGACAGGGTAGATGCAGGAAAAATGTTCCCGATGTTGGGGGAGTCCAGATCCAGGGTCACAGTTTCAGAATAAGGGGTAAGCCATTTAGGACTGAGATGAGGAAAAAACTTTTTCACCCAGAGTTGTGAATCTGTGGAATTCTCTGCCACAGAAGGCAGTGGAGGCCGATTCGCTGGATGTGTTCAAGAGATAGTTAGATTTAGCTCTTAGGGCTAAAGGAATCAAGGGATATGGGGAGAAAGCAGGAACGGGGTATTCTTCTGGATGATCAGCCATGATCACATTGAATGGTGGTGCTAACTCGAAGGGCCGAATGGCCCACTCACCACCCTCCTCTTCCACGTTCCCCGCGGTAGCCGTGCTCGTGCTCGTGCTCGTGCTCGTGCTCCCTGATTCAAACAGTGCCCAACATTCCATGTCGTTGTGAAGAATTCCCTTTTATGGGAATAGAGCGCCTGACGCCGCCGCAGCGCGCGAGTGGGCGGGCTGGAGCCGAGCAACTGCCATTCTCGGGGTGGTTGTGATTTTCTCGCACCGCCGGAAATGACGCATCACAGAGGCGGGATTAAGGACAATCCAGTCGCCTGTTTGATGGAAGACTGTACGGACCAATGGGGAGGCAGAGTGGTCTGCAAGGATGACGCAATGGTTGCGGCCGAGGGGCGGGGCAGGGCGCGGCGGGAGGAGGGGCGTCTCGTCCCTCTGAAGCGAGGGGGGAGAGGGGGAGGGGCTTCTCGACCAAAGGCCAGGGAAGTGGTTTGGGAGTGTTCTTTCTTTCTGCCCTACAGAGAAGAGAGCTGGGACATTTCTTTTGACAAGAAGCGTCGCATTTCCCTCTAAGTTTGGACACACTTTGATCTGCAAGAGTTTGCAGCCATGCCTGTGTTTCACACGAAGACGATAGAAAGCATCCTGGAGCCGGTGGCTCAACAAATTTCACATCTGGTGATTATGCACGAAGAAGGTGAAGTGGATGGGAAAGCCATTCCCGATCTCACGGGACCGGTGGTTGCTGTGCAGGCAGCTGTCAGTAATTTAGTGAAGGTAAGTGCATCTCACAACGCACACTGTGTTGTGTAGGGGCTCAACATGCAACAGAATGAAAAATATCTTGTTTTCCAAGACAAAGGTGGACCGAGTGTAGATGTTCCATAATTCATTCCCCGCTGCCCCGGTGACAATAGGAGGAATTTCCCTCCCAAATAAATCCGCGCTAACTCTAATGTATTGAACAACTTTGGACTGATCGTGTTCAACTGCTGATATTCGATCTTTGTTCTGGCAAAACGACATCAGAAACTGAATAGGGAGACAACTGAATAGATCGGCACAACTCCGAGATAAGCTTTAAGTATATACTTAATGTTTTTTGAACATGTGACTGACGCTGTTGTGATATCTGTCGTTCTCTCTCAGATAACATCTCTATTAATATTAATTAGTTCTTTCTTTGGTAATGTGGAGCTAACTATGTGGGAGATGTAAAAATGTTTTGTCTTTTATTATCCAAAGGCGAGGGACCATGTGAAAACGAATGATAGTTGCCTTTGAAAACAAATGCACCAGTGAATGAGAAAGAAAATAAAATTGTTTAATTTATATTATGTTTCTCGGGTCTGTGTCTTTAAAACAAAGTATCTTCCTTTTTGTATAATGTCGGTTGTTTTGAGGTTGGTTGGCTTGCATGACAGATACCGGAAAGCGTTGGCATTCTCAAAGGACTACTTAAACTTTTGGTTGAATCTACCGTTTGTCACTGATATTTTCTATTACATCTTAGGCGGGTGCATTTATATGTTGAGTAAAATGGAAGAAGGTAATGTAATATAATAATTATAGTTTGGTGTTTTCAGACTGTGACGTCACCCATTCCTTCTCTCCAGAGATGCTGCTTCCAAATAGAGTTACTTATCACTCGGATTTGTTTCGCTTAGAAACTCGAGCTCGACTTTGCTAGTTGCTATTCCACTGTAAATTGAGTGTAGATTATTTGTGGTTAACTGATCAGTGTGTGAGATACAATTTAATGTATACAATCATAGCGCATGTTTTTTCCCCCCCCTCAACCATGCATGACCTTGCATTAAAATATTAGCACTATGATAAAAATCAAGGGATGCCATTATATCAATATTTTTGTTCAGAGAGCTGGGATGCATACTATTTTATTATGAATTTAATTAAGCTTATTATTTTCCTATACTAATATATCTTATCCCCCCCCCCCCATTGCTGAACACATTTAATAGTGAGGTGTGGGGGGGAAGATTTAATAGGAACCCGCGGGCAACTTTTTTTACACAAAGCGTGGTAAGTAGATGGAACAAACTGCCAGAGAAGGTAGTAGAGGCAGGTAGATGGATAGGATCTGTTTAGAGGGATATGGGCCATAGGCAGGCAGGTAGGACTAGTGTAGATAGTTGGCGTGGACAAGTTGGGCCGAAGGGTCTGTTTTCACGCTGTATGACTCTGACTCTATATACTGGAAAGTAGAATATGGAGGATTTTGAATGTGGCCTCACCAATATCTACTGTGTACCTGTATTCCTCGATCCATCTGCTCTACAACACTCCACAGTGTGCCATTCACTGTGCAGAAGTTGTCTTGGTTTGACTTTCCAAAATGCAACACATTGCTCTTCTCTGTATTAAACTCCAATAGTCATTGTTCAGCCCAACTGATCAAGATCCTACTGTAATTTTTGATAACCATATTTGCTTTCTACGATACCACCCACTTTAGTGTCATTTGCAAACATACTAATCATGTATTCTCATCCAAAGCATTGATATATCATAAGATCATGTGATGGGAGTAGAATTGAGCCAATAGGCCCATCGATTCTACTCTGCCCCATTCAATCATGGCTGATCTATCTCTCTCCATCTTAACCCCATCCTCCTGCCTTCACCCCATAACACCTGTGAACTACAAACACCAATGAGCCCTGCATTGATTGCTGAGCCATGTGGAATCTTTGCAAATGGCTTGCTGAAGTCTGTAAAGACAATGGATTTGCTCTCATCGGCCTTTTTCGATACTTCAAAAACTCAACCAGATTTGCAAGACATTATCTCCCACATATAAAACCATGCTGACTATAACTTTGTTTAAAGGCCAATTAATCAAAGTTCAGCTCTGGCCTGATTCAGGACAGGGTGAGAGTAGATGGGTGCACTTGAGGTAAGAGTGTAGGCCGAGAGAGCAGTTGATACTCTTTTGGATACCGTTCAGCAGAATAACCCATCAGTAATGAGCATCAGCAGCAGTCGGGTCTATGGCACCAGACCTGGCCCTGAGGTACAGCGGGGTAGAGTTATGTCAGACAGAGCTATAGTGGTAGGAGTCTCGCCTATTAAGGAGACAGACGGGATATTCTGTCGCAGCAATCGACATTCCACAGTGGTGTGCTGCCTCCCTAGTGCCAGAATCCAGGGAGGCAGAACATCAGCACATTTTCAAGGGGAAGTGTGAGCAGCCAGAGGTCTTTGTGCATGTTGGCACAAAGGACAAGGGTAGGAAAAGGGATGAGGTCCTGTGAAGTGAATAGATGGAGTTAGACAAAAGATAATAAACAAGGACCTCCAGAATAGTGATCTCTGTATTACTCTGGTACCATGTGCTAGTGATGGTAGGAACGGGAAGATAGGAACATGAGCACATGATTGCATGGCTGAGAAATTGGTGCAGGGGTCAAGGGTTTCAGATTTTTGAACCATTGGGATCTTTTCTGGGTAGGGATGATCAGTACAAGCGGAAGGGGTTGCATTTAATTGAAAGGAAATCAATATCCTGGCAGGCATGTTTGCTTGTGTTACTAAAGGAGCATTTAAACTAGATTGGCAGAGGGACGGGATCCATTGCAGGACTAAGGCATGTGAGAAGCTGGAAGTCGATTTGAAAGGCGATGAATGAAAGATCAGTGGAATGAGGAAGGGCTGTTGAATTAAATTGCATTTATTTTAGTGCGGGAGGCCTGACAGGTAACACAGATCAACTCAGGGCATGGATAGGTACATGGGACTGGGATGTTCTATCCATTATGGAAACCTGCCTAATAGAGGGCCAGGACTGGCACCTTAATGTTCAGGCCACAGGTGCTGCAGGTGAGATTGAGGTGGGGGTCAAAAAGCAGGGAATGTTGCTTTATTTAGGAGAATGTCACAGCAGTAGTCAGAGATGACATTACTGATGGCTCATCCAGTGATCCAGTGGGTGAGCTCAGAAATAAAAAGGGGATGATCACCTTGTGTGAGTGCACTACAGACTCTTAAATAGTCAACGGGAATTGGAAAGCCCGATATGCTGTGAGATTGCAGGCAGCTGCAAGATGAATAGTATTGTCATAGTAGGTGATTTTTTTTTTTTTACCTTCCCAATATCGACTTGGTCTATCATAATGCCAGGGGCTTAAAGAGGGTGGAATTTGTTAAATGTGTTCAGGAAAGTTTTCTCAGGCAATATGTACAGGACCTACAAGGGAGAGGGCAAAGCTTTATCTACTCTTAGGAAATGGGGAAAGGCAAGTGACTGGTGTCAGTGGGCGAGCCTTTAGGCAACAGCAGTCACAGTTCTTATACTAGTTATGGATAAAGACAGAGCATCCCCATGTTAAATGCTAAATTGGGGCAAGGCCAATTTGGATGGTATTAGATGGGAACTTGCTAACATTGATTGGAGTGGGTTGTTTGCGGGCAAACGAACATCTGGAAAATGGGATGGTTTGAAACGTGTGATGACAAGAGTTCAGGAAACGCATGTTCTTGTTGAAGTGAAGAGTAAGGTGGGTGGGAGTAATGAAGCCTGGATGACAAAATAAATTGAAACAAACCTGAAGTAACTCAGTGGGTCAGACCGCATAGAGTGATACAATGTGGAAACAGTCCCTTCGGCCCACCTCGCCCACACTGGCCAACAATGTCCCAGCTACACTCGTCTCACTTGCCTGCGCTTGCTCCATATTCCCCCAAATCTGTCCTATCCATGTACCTGTCTTAACTGTCTTGTACGTGTCTTATGTGAAAACGTTACCCCTCGAATTCGTATTAAATCGTTTCCCCTTCATCTTGGTCCTCGATTCATCTACTCTGGGCAAAAGACTCTGTGCAACTACCCAATCAATCCCCCACTCATAATTTTGTATACCTCTATAAGATCTCCCCTCATCCTCCTGCACTCCATGGAATAGAGACCCAGCCTACTCAACCTCTCCATATAGCTCACACCCTCTAGTCCTGGCAACATCCTCAAAAATCTTTTCTGAAACATTTCAAGCTTGACAATATATTTCCTATAACATGATGCCCAGAACTGAACATTCTAAATGTGGTCTCACCAATGTTTTATACAACTGCAACATGACCTCCCAACTCTGGTGAAAAAAAACTGGTGAAAAAAAAAATAGGTGATGTTTTGGGTCGGGACACTTCTTCAGAAATTCCTCAGACATTGATGCTCTGGTCAGGAAATTGAAGGAGGCATGTGTCAGTTGTAGGCAGCTGGGATCAAGTGCATCTCTGGAGGGGTTTTGTGAACTATACTTCAGAAGGAATTCCAGCAGGTAATATTAAGGAAAATCCAAAGAGAGTTTACAATTACATAATGCGAATGGGATGCCATCACAGGTAGATAGGGTGGTCACGAAGGCTTTCGGTACATTGGCTTTTCTCAGGAAGGATATTGTCCATAGAAGTTGGATGTTATGTTACAGTCGTACAAAATGTTAAGGCTGCATTTGAAGTATTGTATTCAATTTTAGTCGCCCTGTTATAGGAAGGATGTAATTGAGCTGGAAACCGTGCAGAGAAGATTTACAGGGATATTGCTAGAACTCTAAGGCCAGGGCTATAGGGAGATGCTGGGCAGGATAGGACTTTATTCCTTGGAGCGTAGGAGTCTGAGGATGATCTTGCAGAGGTGTATAAAGTCAATGAGGGAAATGGAATGGGTGAAATCACAGTCTCTTTCCCAGGGTATGGGAATCAAGAACCAAAGTGCATAGGTGAGAGGGGAGGGCTTTAATGGAAACATGAGGGGCAACATTTTCCATACAGAAGATGATGGGTGCCTGAGGAGCTGGTTAAGTGAGGTATTATAATGTTCAAAAGAAATGTGGATAAGTACATGGATAGGAAGGATTTAGAAAGAAATGGGAAGCCTGATGCAGAAGATTACGATGCACAGGATTAACAGTGACTTGGTCATTTGTATGCAGTCTTCCTCACAGTCTGCAGTCGCAGCAATCTTGGTGTCACCTGCAGGCTTACTGACCAATCTTTCTACATTTATGTCAAAATTTAATCTCTCTAAAACCAATTAATATGCATTTATGTTGTCACTCCATTACAGGAATGATATGGAGGCTTTGAAAAAGCTTTGCAGATGAGGTTTACCAGAATAATGCCAGGATTAGGCAATAATAAGTAGAGGGAGAGTTTCGACAGACTTGGATTCTTTCTGGAAGGTTGCAGGGAGAGGTAAATAGAATTATGAAACGTATATAATGTAGATAGTCAGAACCTATTCCCAGGATGAAATATCAAATTCTAGAGAATAAAGGAGATGTGCAGGGAACATTTTTTACATAGAAACATAGCAAATAGGTACAGGAGGAGGCCATTCGGCCCTTCGAGCCAGCACCACCATTCATTGTGATCATGGCTGATCGGCCCCAATCAATAAACCATGCCTGCCTTCTCCCTATATCCCTTGATTCTACTAGCCCCTAGAGCTCTGTCTAACTCTCTCTTAAATCCATCCAGTGATTTGGCCTCCACTGCCCTCTGTGGCAGGTAATTCCACAAATTCACAACTCTCTGGGTGAAAAAGTTTTTTCTCACCTCCGTCTTAAATGGCCTCCTCTTTATTCTAAGTGTGGTCCCTGGTTCTGGACTCGCCCAACATTGGGAACATTTTTCCTGCATCTAGCTTGTCCAGTACTTTTATAATTTTATGTTTCTATAAGATTCCCCCTCATCCTTTTAAACACCAGTGAATACAAGCCTAGTCTTTTCAATCTTTCCTCATATGACAGTCCCGCCATCCCAGGGATAAATCTCATGAACCTAAGCTGCACTGACTCAATCACAAGGATGTCCTTCCTCAAGGGTGGTGAATGCCTGGAACATGTTCCCAGGGTTCATTTAAAAATAAATAAATTGGATAGTTATATGGACGGGAAAGGAATGGAGGGTTATGGTCTGAGCGCAGGTATATGGGACTAGGGGAGAATACGTGTTCGGCACAGGCTAGAAGGGTGGAGATGGCCTGTTTCCGTGCTGTAATTGTTATGTGGTTTTATATGGTTCGTGGTTGAGGCAGACGAAAGGGGCATTCAAGAGACTTTTGGATAGCCATATGGATATCCAGGGAAAGGAGGGGTATAGAATATGTGTAGGAAGGAACTGCAGATGCTGGTTTAAACCGAAGATAGGCACAAAATGCTGGAGTAACTTCGCAGGACAGGCAGCATCTCAGGAATGGGTGATGTTTTGGGTTGAGACCCTTCTTCAGACTGATATAAATTTGGGTAGAGATATACCTGATATCTATAGATTATGTGCAGGTAGATTAGAGATGGTCTTGGCATCATGTTCAATGGGTATTTTGGGCTGAAGAGCCTGTTCTTGTGCTGTGATTTATGTTCTTTGGGAGAAAGATGGGCAAAATAGATTTTGGGGCATTTTGATTGGCATGGGTGAGTTGGGCCGAAGGGACTGTTTCTTTCCGTTATGACTGACTTTATAACACTTTGTTATACGTAAATTCATATAGTTGGAGGTGCCAACTATACCAGAATCCATAATAAAGCATGTGATATCAGAAAGCTTAGAAAATAATACCATTGAGCAGAGTCCACATGATTGATAAAGGAACATCATGTTTGTTTCAATTGGAATACTTTGAGATATATCAAATTGAAGAGATGTATTTGGATTTTCAGAATATCTTCAGTAAGGTACCATTGGAGATTATTGAACAAAGTTGGAACAAGTGGAATTTGGGGTAATATACTAACATAGATTGACAGTTGGCCAACTGAAAACAGAAGTAGGAATATAAAGATCCTTGGCAGGTTATGACTAATGAAGTATCATTGTTCACCACTATTCAAAAACCATATTAGCACTTTATTAAAAGGGGAGGTGGGAAATATCTGGGATTCTCATTTTTGATGAGCTGAGAAGCCCAGCCGTTGCAGCAGAAAAGATTGACAGATTATGAATATGAAAAAAATAAAGGTATGGCAAGAAAATGATGTTTGAAGTAGATTGAATTGTTGGTGTTGGGTTAACCAGGGGAATTGTCTCTGCAGAAGGTGGAAAGGGGTGGAGAAGGGAAAGTAACTTGTGGGATCCCATTGGAGGTGGCAAAAATGTTGGAGGATTATGTGTTGTATGCGACGACTGATGGGGCGAACTGAAAGGTAAAGACAAGGGGGACTCTGTCCCTGTTGCGACTAGGGGGAGGAGTTAGCAAGGGTGGAGTTGTAGGTTACTGGGTTACCGGCCAAGAGGAGTTGGTCTTCACACGTAACATTATAACAGATACTGTACCAATGACAATAGGGGCCTTATTCTCACTCAAAGCACTGCTACTACAGTCAAAAATCACTACCTATACTCTAAAGAATTATGGCAAAGAAGGTCCACGTGCTGATACTTTCTGAGCTGTTCTGTGCCACTTTCTAGACCATGATATCATCTGAAATGAGCCATTAGTCTCCCTGAGCTTCAGTTTGGTTTAATTTAGAGATGCAGCATGGAAAAATGCCCTTAAACCCATCAATTATGTGTTCACACCAGTAAATGTATCATATGCAAGGTTATTCATTTGGTTGGAGAAGGAATTGAAGTCTCCAATACAACACTAAGAATGTTGAATGAATAAATATATTATTTTCTGTCACAATTGGTCAGAGAGCAAACAGAATATATGTCAGATGAGCACAAATAGAAAATTATACTTTTAAACTCATTCTAAAAGTAAATTTAATTACTTTTCAGTGGCTCTCGACTACTACTGTCTTCACAACATGAATACCATAAATCTAATTTGTCTTAATATTGTGTACTAAGTTGCCTGTAGTACACATTTTACTGACACAGAAACACTGAGGTGGGTATTTTGGGATTGCATTATGTTTTAGAGCTTGATTTATTGAAAAGCATTTGACAATTTTGTTTTGAAAGATAATTTGAGCAACAATTGCAGAAGTTTGTGAACAGAAAAACCCAGTAGAATTGAAGAAAGAAGAAAATTACAGCTTATGTAATTAAAAACACTGTTTAAGCTTAGTGCAGTGGTATGTTGTTCAGGGCTCTCGCTTAACATTTTTTCCCTGTTGCCAGCTGGGCAACCATGACAGCTTTTTAGGTTGCCAAATGACAGTTTAGGTGGTAATTTCAGACGGTTTGCATGACGCGTGCGATAATGTGCTCGGACGAAGTGCGTAGTTACCAGTCGGAATTATGCTCAATGAAGCATTCACATATTATGTTTAAGAAGGAACTGCAGATGCTGGAAATTCGAAGGTAGACAAAAGTGCTGGAGAAACTCAGCGGGTGCAGCAGCATCTATGGAGCGAAGGAAATAAGCAACGTTTCAGGCCGAAACCTATCAGTCTGAAGAAGGGTTTCGGCCAGAAACGTTGCCTAGTTCCTTTGCTCCATAGATGCTGCCGCATCCGCTGAGTTTCTCCAGCACTTTTGTCTACATTCACATACTATTTCTGCTTCAAATAACTCACAAACTAAACATATTCACCGATCAAGACATGATATATACCACAATGCCATGCAGCAAAATTATAATACAATATCTCAACTCATTTTACACATTGCAATTTCTATTAGTTCTTTCCACTTCCAAACAAAAATGTGGTTGTATTATTCAGCATATGATCAACCTGTGTCAATAAATCCTGGACCATGGTAACATATATGCTTAACCATACACACTACAGATTGATGCAAGCATGTTTTCTGTGAAGGACCTAAAATTACCATGGCATGGCCATAGCATGGGTCATTATTGCTATTGGCACAGAAACACTCTGGCTTCCCACATAATTTACCAATAACAAAATATACTGGTTGTGAGGACATTTCTAAAGGCATTTTATGATAATAGCTGTTAAAACCGACCATACCCATCTGACAGGTTAAATATTACACTAACTGACAAGCGATGGCCAAAGGACATAACTGCAGCAAATGTTCTTTTGGTAATATGTTTAAAGGTGTCAAAACAAATAATAACTTTGGGAATTAAAACGCTTTTGATTGCGTTCCGTTATCAAACAAAGTCAATGTTCGCTCTGAAGACCATGAAGCACAATAGGGTCAGGGGGTGTGTGAATCAGTGCGGGGTGGATAGATGGCCGGGGGGGGGGTTGAGAAGGCAATCGGTGCAGAATGGATGGATAGAGCAGGTGAATTAGTACGTGTTGGTTGGACTATGTAAAATTGTGAGGGGAGAGCACAGGGATGTCAGTGGTGTTGAATGGGGGGGATCAGTACAGGATGAATGGGGGGGTTCAGTACAGGATGAATGGTGGTAGACAGAAATGCTGGAGAAATTTAGCGGGTGAGGCAGCACCTATGGAGCTAAGGAAATGGGCAACGTTTCGGGTCGAGACCCTTCTTCAGACTGTTCCCCCATTCTTCCTGAATGGGGGGGATTAGTACAGGATGGATGGTGGGGGGTTCAGCACAGGATAAATGGGGGGATCAGTACAGGATGAATGGGCGGGGGGGGGGGGGGGGGGGGTCAGGACAGTGTGGATCGGAGGGTCTGTGCAGGATGAATGGGATATCACTACAGGATGAATGGGGGATCACTACAGGATGAATGGGGGATCACTACAGGATGAATGGGGGATCAGTACAGGATGAATGGGGGATCAGTACAAGATGAATGGGGGATCAGTACAAGATGAATGGGGGATCAGTACAAGATGACTGGGGGATCAGTACAGGATGAATGGGGGATCAGTACAGGATGAATGGGGGATCAGTACAGGATGAATGGAGAATCAGTACAGGATGAATGGGTGATCAGTACAGGATGCATGAGGGGATCAGTAAAAGATGAAAGGGGGGAGATCACTACAGGATGGATGGGGGGGATTGGTGCAGGGTAAATGGAGGGTGGGTCCGTACAGGATGAATGGGTGGTTGAGTGCAGTATGAATGGGGGGACCAGTGTTGGATGGGGGGGGGGGGTGGGGGTGGGTGGTAGGAGAATCAATGCGAGGTGGGTAGGGTGATGAATAGATTAGGGGGGGGGTGGTAGATGGGGAGGTGAGCACGGGATGTCTGAGGACTGAATAGAGGAGGGAATGGGGATCAGTGCGGGATGGAGAGGAGGGGTCCCAGGATAAGCGGGATGGAGGGGGGCGTACAAGAGAGAGGGGGGGGGGAAGGGGCACAGGAGGTGGGGAGGAAGAAAGGTCAGCGCTCCTCGGACAACATTGCCCCACTGCCTTGGCCGTCCCTGTCCAACGCCAAAGTGCCGCCGCCTCCTCGCCACCACCTCCCCTACTCTGCCAGCCGACAGGAAGGTGCGGGGCCGAGCAGTGCAGCTCAAAATCCTATGGCTATAGAATCTTTGGTGCAGCTGCTTCAGACGGCGGAAGGAGACTTCCCTCTCCCTCTCTCTCTCTCCCTCCCCCCTCTCTTCCCGGCCTCGGCGTGCGAGAGGGTTTGTTTTGAAAGCGCCGTTAACGGATTTGCAAGAAGCCGCTGTTATCAGGGCGATAGCGGCCGCTGCTTGCAAATCCGCCAACGGCGCTTTCAAAACAACCTCTGTCGCACGCCGGGGCAGGGAGGGAGGGAGAGAGGCCTCTTTCGGGCGGGTTGCGGGACGAGATGGAGCCGCTGTTGCTGCTGTTCGGGGCCCGTCATTCGCTCCGACCCTTCGTCACCCCGCACCGAGTATCTTTGCCCTGCAATCAAAGATACTAGAGGAATACAGCCGCCGCTGCTGACACGAAACGTCACGTTCCTATTCTCCAGAGATGCTGCCTGACCCGTGGAGTTACTCCAGTTTTTTTGTGTCTATCGGTATAAACCAGTATTTGCTTGCCAAGCCAGGCAAAATGAGTCGGCGTTTAGGTTGCCCGGCGGCACTTTGGGTGGTCAATGGCACCCAGGCAACCGCTAATTTCGAGCTCTGTTGTTTCAATCTCTGGAAACAAGATTCAAGTTTTAGTAATGTATTGTTTCATAGACTGATGAATAATGTGCCTTTTTAATTTTAGATATTTTCACCAGTTTACAAAATGATCCAAAGAAGGCGACCATAAAATTGCTTTTAGAAACATAGAACATAGAAATTAGGTGCAGGAGTAGGCCATTCGGCCCTTCGAGCCTGCACCGCCATTCAATATGATCATGGCTGATCATCCAACTCAGTATCCTGTACCTGCCTTCTCTCCATACCCTCTGATCCCCTTAGCCACAAGGGCCACATCTAACTCCCTCTTAAATATAGCAAATGAACTGGCCTCGACTACCCTCTGTGGCAGGGAGTTCCAGAGATTCACCACTCTCTGTGTGAAAAAAGTTCTTCTCATCTCGGTTTTAAAGGATTTCCCCCTTATCCTTAAGCTGTGACCCCTTGTCCTGGACTTCCCCAACATCGGGAGCAATCTTCCTGCATCTAGCCTGTCCAACCCCTTAAGAATTTTGTAAGTTTCTATAAGATCCCCTCTCAATCTCCTAAATTCTAGAGAGTATAAACCAAGTCTATCCAGTCTTTCTTCATAAGACAGTCCTGACATCCCAGGAATCAGTCTGGTGAACCTTCTCTGCACTCCCTCTATGGCAATAATGTCCTTCCTCAGATTTGGAGACCAAAACTGTACGCAATACTCCAGGTGTGGTCTCACCAAGACCCTGTACAACTGCAGTAGAACCTCCCTGCTCCTATACTCAAATCCTTTTGCTATGAAAGCTAACATACCATTCGCTTTCTTCACTGCCTGCTGCACCTGCATGCCCACTTTCAATGACTGGTGTACCATGACACTCAGGTCTCGCTGCATCTCCCCTTTTCCTAGTCGGCCACTGTCAAGTCTTCTAATGTTTTTGCAGATTCCCCGCTTGAAAGGGATTTGATTTATCTACCCCGAAATGATGAACTGGATTCACTCAGACCAAACACTTCTTTTCCACCTTTTATTTTCTCCTTCTTTTATTTTGGCAGATTAGTCTTTAGCAGTTTTTTAGCAGTTTTAGTCTTTACCAGTTTTGGTCTTTATCAGTTTTGGTCTTTATCAGTTTTGGTCTTTATCAGCTGAAAAACCCTGTCATCTTGGTTAACAAACACCACCAATATCAACACGTTAGCCAGACAAGTTTCTCAGCTTTTAAAGGGTTAAACAGAGTCTCTGGGACTGCAGTCTTCGACTCAGTCCATTTAGAGTTCAGTCCTTACCGGCTGCCAATCGGGTCTGTAGAAAATCAGTCCTGCTTGCCTTTTCTGGCTCTCGCGGCAGTCTTTTCGGACAGTCCTTTTGATTTACTGTTCAAGTTCTCTGCTCGCAACTCTCTTGTCTCTTCTTCACTGGCTTCTGGTGCTGTGTGCCCTTTTGACCCCCAGGCAGAACTCGGCGGGCTGGGGATCCGCCCACTTTAATCACTGTCTCGTGATTTCAATTTAGCATTTCTCTGCACCTGTTCTTTCATTTCAGTTTGACTTGACACCTCCCACTCGATGTTCCAATGGAACCACTTGGGAGTTCGACGCTTTAAAGTCAAACTTTGAAGTCTAGGTTTGAACTTGGTCTTTATTTTTACCAATCGAACTGTTGTGGTGCTTGGGAAAGTTGTGCCCAATTGCGCAGCACAAAAAATGTCTTTTAGAGCATTTTCTCGTTCTCTTACTGTAATGACTCCTGTCAGAGATGGCCTCCCACTTTGGATTGTTTAGGGCTTTGTTCTTGCCAAGAAACCTCTTCGCTTCTCTCCAAATCCATGCGACTGTCTTGATCAGTCGAGTCAGAATGCTGAACCGCTTGACACCAACAAGGTTCTGAATAGCTGACCCTGCAGGTGGTCTCTTTGGGCTTGTTGGTTCCGGTTCTTGGTTCTCTACTTTGGCTCTTGATAGTGCTGCAACAAAAGCTTTCTTTTTTAACTTGTTGATGTTCTTTCTGGCAGTGGCAGCCAGTTCTTTAGCTGATTTTATTGGCCACTCACTCACAGGCAATACCAGGAACTTCGGTCCATTTTGCCACTCCGAATACTGATCAAGGTCTTAAGGGCTGGCACCTCTGGTGATTACATCAGCGATGTTTTGTGGGCCAGGAATCCACCGCCAGTCCTGAATGTTGGTGCTTGTTTGAATCTCTCCAATCCGATTGGCGAAGAATGTCTGAAATCCGTAGCTTTCTCGCTGTATTGCACCAAGGATTGTTTGGCTATCCACAAGATGATACCACTTCTCCACTTGAATTTGACTGTGTAGCTCAAAATACTTCTTTAAGCGTGAGGCGAACACTGCTCCGCACATCTCTGCTTTAACAGCGTCTCCTCTGTGGTCCAAGGGAGTTAACTTGGCCTTGGATTCCACAAGTCTGACAATTTGGCCATGGTCTGAATCCCATCTCAGGTACATCACTGCCCCGTAGGTGTGCTCACTTCCGTCAGAAAAGGTGATTCCCAAGGGTTCAGATGCGGAGCAAGAGGGAGTCAGTGCCCTGACGAACTTGACTTTTCCAAGTTGTACGTACTCTTCAAAGAGCTTAATTGCATCCTCCCTGAGTCCATCTGAGAGTGCCATGTCCCATATGTCTCTGACCGAACAGCTTCCCTCTTTTGCTTCTTGGAAAGCTCTGCGTACTAGAATCGCTCCCTTTTGCTTAACAGGAGCCACTATGCCGATGGGGTCATATAGCCCTGCTACCTGGCTGAGAAGCTCTCTTCTTGTTAGGGGATTTGGCGTCTGAGTTTTGATTTGCTCTTGTAGAAGGCTTTGACCAAGCCGCATCTTTTTCTTTATCTTGGAGAAATTGATTCCCACCATAACGTGGAGCATGTCCTCTTCAACAATGTAGCCCAGACCAAGTGCCTTGCTATCATCATCATGCATTTGGTTCGGTAGGATCATGCTTTTTGTTTTGCTTTTCTTTAAAGCATCATTGTCCTCCTTCCTCCCACTTTGGCCAGACAGAACCCAAGGCTTGAGCTCAAACCCACCAGCTTTTAGGATTCGTTCCACATTTGCTGTGATGATTCTCAACTGGTCGAGGCTGTTGTGAGATGTGAGGATGTCGTCAACATAGCTGTCTTTCTGGAGTACTTGCTGCTCATCCTTGAGGTCGGTAAAAGAAGGAAGATTAGCAGTCTCACGCATTGCCAACTGTGCAATGCACCCCGCAGGTTTGTCTCCGATGTTCACTCTTGTGATAGCATACTCTCCCAGCTCCTCGTCCTCAGAATCTCGCCAGAGGAATCTGTGTAAGTGTACTTCACGGTCCTCCAACCAGACTGAGTTATACATCTTTTTTATGTCTCCCAGAGCAGCATAGATTCCGCCTCTGAATCTGAGGAGGACGGCGCGAATTTGGTTGAGGACGTCTGGACCTTTCATCAGCAAATCATTTAAGCTGACACCATTGCACTTTTGGCTGCTGTTCCACACTAGTCTCACTGGGGTTGTGACAGAGTGGGGGTTTGGAGCAATAAGGTGACTCACATACCACACTGGTCCCTTCCAGTTTGCAATCATGTCTTCGGACAATTTGATTGCAGCCTTTCGGTCCACCATGTCGTGCACCTGAGCTGTGTAGGCACTTTTCCATTCAGGTTCTCTGGATAGCTGCCTCTCCGTCCTGAGAAATGTGGCTTCCACTGTCCTTTTATTATTTGGTAGAGAAGCTGGGTCTTCCAACCAAGGATAGCTAGCATGCCAATGTGGGTCTTTACTGTGACGGTCTCCTGTTATGTAGGTGAGGCCTTCCCTTACCACTTCGAGCTCTCTCTCTTCAGCAAGAGTCATTTCTTTTCCGCCTGGCTGGCATTTTCCACAGCGGCAACCCCCGCACTTTGGCTCGCATGCTGCTCCAATGCTATCCCACTTCCACCAATCCAAGAAGTCCCGATTGGCGGTTGATGTACGTGACTTCTGGACTTTGACGGCGACCTGTCCGTTTGGTGAAAGTTCCTCAGGGACTGGGGCAGTGAGCTCCTCATACTTTAAAGCAGCTGCTCTCATTGATCTTGCGAAGTGTGTTTTGGACATGTGGGCTGACATGGTAAGCTTCTCAAACAGCTCAGGATGACAACCTCCAACAGTCTTTCCCAGTGGTCCATCCCACAGAATGAGATCTCCAACAGTTCTAATCTTCTGAGGCGCTAGCTGACCTTCTCTATGGCTTATGAGCAAATGTATCTCTTTTGGTCTCACAAGTTCCTCAAGTGGGACGTCTGGAAAGAACTTTTGCAGCTGCTGTGGTGTCACATGTTTGTGAACATCTGCAATGCTGTCCAATCCATAACAAACTAACTGGTGCGACTTGAGTGTGCCCTTGGGAGTCTTCACTCGGATCTTTAGAAGGTAGCGCCTCGTCTCTACATGGACCTTCATCCCCCCAACTCCATGGACGATAAGTGTGATGTCTTCACTCCTAAGGTTCAGTCTACTCGCAGCCTTGTGAGTTATGTAGTTGGTATCTGAAGCCAAGTCAATTAATGTCCCAACCTTTTGTCCAGCATTTGCTACGACCTCCAGAAGCATCAAAATCACTGGATGCTCTTGCAGTCCACCTTCCTTTAGGAGGCTTGGCTGATGCTTTGCAGTGTTGAAGGCTCTTGATGCAGTGTTGGAGAACACATCTCGGCATTGTTTTGCCAACTCTGGTGGAAGTTTGCTGAAAAACTCCTCTTGGTGCACTGTATATTTCTTCTTGCCTTTATCTTCCTCTGGACCAAATTTACTCCTTCTCTGATCCACACTGCTTTTCCTCATCTCATAATTGGGGCACAGATAAAAATGATGCTCAGGAGTCTGTTCATCCTTGCAGATTTGATTTTTACACAGATATGCAGGTTTGCAGTATGAACCATCATCATGAACTTCAAGACACTTTTTGCATGCTCCCAACTTCTTTACTGCAACTCTTTTCTCTGTCAGCTTTAGCCCTCGAAACTGCTTGCAGAAGTACAGCTTTCTTTTATGCTTTACGTCACCACAGACTACACAATTTGTGTGGTCATTTCCTGACTTGGTAGACTTGGTTCTGGCATGTCTTGGTTCAGTCCGAGTTTCCTTTCTACTCGGCTCCTCGTCCCTCAGTTGCTCGAGCTGTTCGTATATGCTCTCCTGCTCTTTGAGAAATGACAAGAGACTGTCAAACTGTTTCTCTGGTGCCACAGCATTCCTCTTGTCAGCTACATAAACCAGCCATTCCTTCTTGAGGGTTTCTGGAAGCTTGGTTTCAATTGATTTTGTCATCAGTGGATTTTTAATAGCGCCTGTGTCTCCGAGATCGCTCAAGTCCTTAAGCGCCTTTTCCACAGCTTGAATTAATTCCACTATTTTACGTGGCTGATGTCCTCTGACAGGTGGGATTCTCTGAAGCTCCTCCACTATCTCAATAGCAATAGCTGTTTGATTTCCAAACCGGTTCTCTAGGACACGAAAGATATCATCTGCAGTGTTATAACTTGTGAGGCGGAGGTCTCTTGTAATTTTGTCCTCCAGACTGTCCAGCAATTGAACCTTCTTCACTTCATTTGATCCAGTGGGTTCACCTTGCTTTTGCAGTGCTTCCCAATCCTTCCTCCATCTATAAAAGTCACGCTTGTTTCCAGTAAACTTAGGAAGGGCCGTGGGTCTCAGTCTGATGGCTGGTGAAGGATAATTGAAAGCATTCGCCGCTTGTGCTAATCCTTCAGCGTCCTTCTTTATTCTTGCCTGTATGAAGTCAGCCTTCCTGGAAACCAGCTTGGGGACGAGAAGCTCGAGTGTTCTTAGGTGTTTCTGGAAGCTCTCTTGCTCATCCAGAGGGACCCAACGTTTCCACCGACTGTACGTCTCCTTTGCAGTCTGTACCAGTTTCTGCAGGTGGTTAAGTATGAATTCATATGCTTCTTGGTTGCTATTTGATGGTGCGGTGGCAGCAGCAAGTTCACATGCACCATCTGCTGTCTGTAATGAGGTGGATAATTCAACATTTCCAAAGTTTGCCCATAGAGTGTCCTGGATGAGCCCTTTGACCTCTTTTAGTTTCGACTCGCATTCCTTTGCAGTCTTTGCCAGGTCGGCATTTTGCTGTTCAGTTAACAGTTTCTTCATCTGCGTCCAGCTCCGCCTCCAGCTCTGCAATGAGTCCAGCCTCCACATCGTCATTGGCTTCCATGACTTTTTCGGCCTCCTGCATGAGTTTGTTGAAATTGTTCCTGAGCTCCTCTTCAGACGTTTCTTCATGGTTCCTAATGATGCTGTTAACAAGGCGAGATAATGCCCGTTTTGCTGTTGTCCTCTTCAGCTTGAGCTGCTCAGCTGACTTTCCAGCAACTTCATCAGCCATGTTTTATCTTGACTTAACTGTCTCTTTTCCAGGTTTCCAGATCTCCTGGCCCCACCCGGTTTTTCACTGTCAAGTCTTCTAATGTTTTTGCAGATTCCCCGCTTGAAAGGGATTTGATTTATCTACCCCGAAATGATGAACTGGATTCACTCAGACCAAACACTTCTTTTCCACCTTTTATTTTCTCCTTCTTTTATTTTGGCAGATTAGTCTTTAGCAGTTTTTTTAGCAGTTTTAGTCTTTACCAGTTTTGGTCTTTATCAGTTTTGGTCTTTATCAGTTTTGGTCTTTATCAGCTGAAAAACCCTGTCATCTTGGTTAACAAACACCACCAATATCAACACGTTAGCCAGACAAGTTTCTCAGCTTTTAAAGGGTTAAACAGAGTCTCGGGCTGCAGTCTTCGACTCAGTCCATTTAGAGTTCAGTCCTTACCGGCTGCCAATCGGGTCTGTAGAAAATCAGTCCTGCTTGCCTTTTCTGGCTCTCGCGGCAGTCCTTTCGGACAGTCCTTTTGATTTACTGTTCAAGTTCTCTGCTCGCAGGTCTCTTGTCTCTTCTTCACTGGCTTCTAGTGCTGTGTGCCCTTTTGACCCCCAGGCAGAACTCGGCAGGCTGGGGATCCGCCCACTTTAATCACTGTCTCGTGATTTCAATTTAGCATTTCTCTGCACCTGTTCTTTCATTTCAGTTTGACTTGACAGCCACCATTTAGATAATAGTCTGCTTTCCTATTTTTGCCACCAAAATGGATAACCTCACATTTATCCACATTATACTGCATCTGCCAAACATTTGCCCACTCACCCAGCCTATCCAAGTCACCTTGCAGTCTCCTAGCATCCTCCTCACAGCTAACACTGCCCCCCAGCTTAGTGTCATCTGCAAACTTGGAGATATTGCCTTCAATTCCCTCATCCAGATCATTAATATATATTGTAAATAGCTGGGGTCCCAGCACTGAGCCTTGCGGTACCCCACTAGTCACTGCCTGCCATTGTGAAAAGGACCCGTTTACTCCTACTCTTTGCTTCCTGTTTGCCAGCCAGTTCTCTATCCACATCAATACTGAACCCCCAATGCCGTGTGCTTTAAGTTTGTAAACTAATCTCTTATGTGGGACCTTGTCGAAAGCCTTCTGGAAGTCCAGATACACCACATCCACTGGTTCTCCCCTATCCATGCTACTAGTTACATCCTCGAAAAATTCTATAAGATTCGTCAGACATGATTTACCTTTTGTAAATCCATGCTGACTTTGTCCAATGATTTCACCACTTTCCAAATGTGCTGCTATCCCATCTTTAATAACTGACTCTAGCAGTTTCCCCACTACCGATGTTAGACTAACTGGTCTGTAATTCCCCGTTTTCTCTCTCCCTCCCTTCTTAAAAAGTGGGGTTACGTTTGCTACCCGCCAATCCTCAGGAACTACTCCAGAATCTAAAGAGTTTTGAAAGATTATTACTAATGCATCCACTATTTCTGGAGCTACTTCCTTAAGTACTCTGGGATGCAGCCTATCTGGCCCTGGGGATTTATCGGCCTTTAATCCATTTAATTTACCCAACACCACTTCCCGGCTAACCTGGATTTCACTCAATTCCTCCAACTCCTTTGACCCGCGGTCCCCTGCTATTTCCGGCAGATTATTTATGTCTTCCTTAGTGAAGACGGAACCAAAGTAGTTATTCAATTGGTCCGCCATATCCTTGTTCCCCATGATCAACTCACCTGTTTATGACTGCAAGGGACCTACATTTGTTTTAACTAATCTCTTTCTTTTCACATATCTATAAAAACTTTTGCAGTCAGTTTTTATGTTCCCTGCCAGTTTTCTTTCATAATCTATTTTTCCTTTCCTAATTAAGCCCTTTGTCCTCCTCTGCTGGTCTCTGAATTTCTCCCAGTCCTCCGGTATGCTGCTTTTTCTGGCTAATTTGTACGCATCATCCTTCGCTTTGATACTATCCCTGATTTCCCTTGTTATCCACGGATGCACTACCTTCCCTGATTTATTCTTTTGCCAAACTGGGATGAACAATTTTTGTAGTTTTTATTTTATTTTTTTATTTTCATGTGTACCAAGGTGAAAACCTTTTATTGTATTATTAGCCTGTAAAATCATTCTCTATTGACGGGAAAATGTTCTACCTTGAATAAGGCCAGAATCGTGGGCTTCGTCCTTTGTGGCACGATGGTTCGTTAC
The DNA here is from genome assembly GCF_010909765.2 of Amblyraja radiata. Taxonomy (NCBI): domain Eukaryota; kingdom Metazoa; phylum Chordata; class Chondrichthyes; order Rajiformes; family Rajidae; genus Amblyraja; species Amblyraja radiata. The sequence continues at coordinate 29,518 of NC_045992.1, forward strand.
TCCCATTTATGCCAACGTTGTTCTGAACTTAGATCATTGGCCTGCTTGCTCCAAGCTTTCTGAAAGTTGCTTGTTCTGTCTTGCCAATGGCTGTCTAACATTCCAATGTTCCATCTGTGACGAGGCTAAGAAACTTGAGATTAATACAGATCTTCCTTTTCATGTGTTTTCCTTGTGACACTGCCTCTTGTGCACTCTGAGTCCTTGCCTCCTACTGGCATGGTGACATGTTGTAAACAGTACTCCAGACATAATTTATAATTAACTCTCAGGTTATGATAGGCTCTGGAGATTTGAATTTAACTGATTACTGACTAATCAGACTGCTAAATAATTTATCGATGAAAATGACGTGCCGAAAATACTCATCAGGTGAGGCAGTGTGTATGGAGGAAGAAATCATTGATTTTCGGATAACTGCTTTGATATTTGAAAAGATGAAGGGTTATTTTCTTTATTTATTAACTGTTTCTCTGCCACAGATGTTGCCTGACCTGTTTATTTCATGCTATTTTCCCCCTCTAGTGTCAGTTTCCTTGAACTCCACAATCTTTCTTGGTTTACTCATTAAATTTTGATTTTTAGAGCTGGCAATAAACAATGTGCTCTGCTGAATGTAGTATTGCTCAATTTACAACAGACGTGAGACATCTGAGGAAAATCTTGAGCAGAGTAGCTGTGGTCTGGAACTTTTTGCCTGTAGCGAGAGTAGGAGTTTTGAAAAGGAATTGGATAGCAATTGGATAACATTTATGGTAAAAAGTTGGCGCCGACCTGTAGGGGGTATGGCTGCCTAGCCTGCAGCTGTTTGTTTTTCATTTCTTTTTTCTTATTTTTAGTTAGTTTAGTGTTTTGTTTTTAAGGAATTCTAGCTTTTTTATGTGTGGGGAGGGGGGGGGGGGGGGAACTAATTTTCAGGGTCCCTACCTGGTCGGAGATGCAGCTTTTCTCCGGGCTGCACTTTCGACCCGTCCTCGCGGCCTACCAGCGGGCCTGGAGCGGCATTTCCTGAGGGGACCGCCTGGAGCCTCGGCATCGTCGGCAGCGGCTGCGGAGCTGCGGGTCCGAGGAGCGAGGGGACTGCCCGGAGCCTCGGCGGCGGCGGCGGCACCGGCGGAGCTGCGGGTCTGAGGACGGTGGTGCAGCGCTGGAGCGCCATTGCGGGGCGGGAGGTGCCTTGCCTGTGTCGCTGAGTTGGAACTCCGGTGAGCTGGGTCCGTTGCGGAGCTGCGGGTCTGAGGAGCGGCTGCAGGCGGCGGCGCTGAACTTTCCATCGGGAGCCTGGGATCTCTCGACGAGATCGCCAGTTGAGCTCCATTCGGCGCGGCCTTGTCGGCTCCGGAAGCCACGGTCTCGAGTAGGGAGGCGGCCGTTCCAGGGTTCCCATGCCGCTGAGAGGATTCTCCCGATGCCGGAACATCATCACCCGGCGAGGACGGCCTGGGACATCAGACCTCCGTAGAGGCAACTGTGGAGGCCTCAATAGGCCCGACTATGGATGGACATTGGGGATGGGACTGGACTCCATAATGGGAACCATTGTGGGGGGATGTTTTTATGTTAAAGCTATTATTGTTATGTTTGTATTCTTTTTTATGTGCTGCATTGGCAAAAGGAATTTCACTACATTTAGGTGTATGTGACAATAAATCAACCTTTGAACCTTTGAAAATAAATGAAGCAGAATAGAACAGAATCGGTTGCATTGTAAGGAGTTGACCTGTTGTTGATTTTAATGCTGTAACAGTACTGAGATTCTAATTTCATTACCATGGGTTGAGGTGTAAACTTTTGATTTGTCTGTCTTTTGTTGGAGTGGAAGGAACTCTGACTATTGTTACTTATTGCGGCAGTTCAGTCAAATCATTGTTCATGGGTACAGAATTTTGTTTTTATGAACCTTCTGAATTTTGTAGTCGGCAGGGCAGTACTCTGCATATCGCCAACTTGGACAATTTTTTATCAAGCCAATTAACCTACAAACCTGTACGTCTTTGGAGTGTGGGAGGAAACCGAAGATCTTGGAGAAACTGAAGATCATGTAGATCACAGGGAGAACGTACAAACTCCATACAGATAGCACCCGTAGTCGGGATCGAACCGTCTCTGGCGCTGCATTTTGCTGTAAGGCAGCAACTCTACCGCTGTGCCACTGTGACTGCTCTGACCTCCCCACAATCGAAGGGATCTATCGCAGTCGCTGCCTCAGAAAGGCTGCCAACATCATCAAGGACCCACACCATCCTGGCCACACACTAATCTCTCCGCTGCCATCGGGTAGAAGGTACAGGAGCCTGAAATCTGGTGCATCCAGGTTCAGGAACAGATTTTTCCCCACAGCCATCAGGCTATTAAACTCGTCATCAAACAAACTCTGAACTATAACAGCCTATTGCACTTTATCTGTTTATTTATGTGTGTGTGTGTATATATATGGTCCATGCTATATAGACACACTGAACTGTTCTGTATTTATGCTCTGTTGTGCTGCAGCAAGCATGAATTTCATTGTCCTATCTGGGACACATGACAATAAACTCTCTTGACTTGACATTAAAATTATGCCCTCTAATTCCAGCCTGGGATAAAGGTACCAACCGTCTGCCCTACCTTTACCTCGCTTCAAACTTCTGTTAGGTCTCCTGTATTTTTCCAATCTGATTATATTTATACACCCTGTCCCTTCCTGTCACATTCTGTTTAGGGTCAGGGTTAGATTTCATCTCCATTTCGAGGACAGGTCCTTAACCCTGGTACTGAGAAGGCCGCATAATCTTTGCAGCTGTGAACATTTACTGCATAATTGCCTTCAAAATAGGAAGACTGTACTCCATCCTGCTCCTTTCCCCCCCCCCCCCCCCCCCCCCCCCCAATCAACACCCTGAGTTATGTACGCTGTAGAAGGATTATATTTAACAGGAATTTGTGCTACTAACCAGTTGGGCAGAAAAAAACATTGAATAAGGTTTGTTTGATACAACGTTTGTGTAAAATTCCCCTATTCTTTCTTCACCAACTTGACCAATTCCATCAACATTGTCCTGTTGTAATATGCAGAAACGTTATCCTTTGTGTTGATTGCTTCAAACTGATCTATTTTAAGTCAGACGTTCGCATTAGTCTAGTGTGGAAAGTTTAAGATTTGTATAAATGCTTTTCCCTTGGTCGAATAGAGACTGAAAGAAGAGTCAAATTGTCTGTTTGCTCTTCAAAGCCAATATGAAACAAAAAAAAAAGTTGTTTTGGATAGTAGCCTTTTATGGAAATGTTGAGCTCTCAAAATGGGGCACCCTTAAAAGGAAAACTTCTGGGTATTATACACTGACCTTGTTGACTCCTTATTCTGCCTTGTAAATTCATGCTTCATACAAATGCAGTGGTTTTCTTCTCAACTGGGAAATTATAATAAATTATGTTAATTGTAGCTTTCCTGTAGCTTATCTGTTGTGTAGAAATATTCTATTTGTTTATAGTGGAAGGAAAAAAAACATGAAAGAATGTTAGCTAAACTGCAGAACTAGTGTAAGTTGTGCAACAAATTAAAAACCAAGTAAATTTGGTCCTCATATAATTGAAGTTAATCTAAAGTGTATTTAACTTAAAGCCAATGCTGCTTCTGTTTGAGTTTTGGGCCAGGGTAAATTTTAGAATTGTTTCTTCGGAACAATATTCTAATCAACATCATCTACTGATAGAGGAATGAGGGGTAAACTTATTGATATTCTAAGAGTAGATGTTTTCACTAGGAAATGAATCCAAAACTGAAATGTTCTAGCAGAAAGTGGTTAACCTCATTTGAAGTACTTAACGTGGAGGTGGATTAATTTTATGAAAGATTAGGAGATTGAGGGCTGAGGTTCACCAAAGAGGTTGATAGTAGTTTAGCACTGCTTTCTGGTTGTGCTCTCTGGTTGCCTTATAACAACTGGAAAGAAACTGTCACTGAATCTGGAATTTGCTTGAAACATTTTTCCACATTAAAGTTACTATGTAAATGAAAGGTCTCTGACTTTGGAATGATTCGGAGAGGCATCGAAGAAGCTAACAGGGGAAGGTATCTTGAATTTTTGGATAATTTTGCAAAAATATTGTCCACTCCTACCCCTTGCCTATTCTGAATATCTGGAAATGCCTTGTTATTGTTGCTGCAGACTTCATTAAATCTCTAACCGAATAAAATCTAGCTTGCATTGATGTCAAAATTGGAGCATGGGTTGTAGCAAAAAGTCACAAAGTGCTGTACATGTGCTCCCTTGCTTGTTCACTCACAGTTATTGTACCTTGTTTTTCTGTTAGCCAGATGGTGGATCTAGAATTTGTCAATAAAGCTTGTGATGTTCAGGATACTGACAATGGACATTTTTTTTACACAAGGGGTAGTGGGTTTATGGAACAAGCTGCCAGAGGAGGTAGTTGAGTCGGGTACTATCATATTGTTTAAGAAACACTTAGACAGGTACATAGCTAGGATAGATTTAGAGGGATATGGGCCAAATGCAGGCGGGTGGGATTAGTGTAGATAGGACATGTTGGTCGGGATGGGCAAGTTGAGTCAAAGGACTGGTTTACAAGCTCTACGGCTATAATAGTAGATCATTCTGGGAAGGGCATGTAAGAGTTGTCATGCTCTTGTACCATCTTGTATTTAAAAGCAAATGCAGATGGGTGTAAGGAAGCCTGGATAGTTTAGTTTAGAGATACAGTGCGGAAACCGGCCATTCGGCTCATCAGCCATCCTGGCACACTATCACTAACCTAAACACATTAAGGCCAATTTTACAATTATACCAAGCCAATTAACCTACAAACCTGTACGTCTTTGGAAGATCCTGGAGAAAACCCACTCGGGTCACGAGGAAAACGTACAAACTCCTTACAGACAAGCACCTGGAGTCAGGATTGAACCCAGATCCCTGGAGCTGTAAGGCAGCAACTCTACCGTTGCGCCACCGTGTCGCCGAATGATGAGAGAAATTGAGGCTCTGGTCAGGAAAAAGAAGGTATGGACTAGATTATAAGCAGCTGGGATCAAGTGTATCCCTGGAGAAATTTAGGGGACTGAGGAGCACAATGAGTACATTTCAAAATAGAAATGATTGATGACCAATATTATGACCAAGGTTGACTTGCTAGGTTTTTCCTGAAATTATATCATCCAGTATGTATGTCTATTGAGATTATGCGTGGTGATAAATGTACGCTGAATATTTACAAGAGGCTATTTATATTTATGTTAGGTTGGGAAGGAGACGGTACAGACTACTGAAGACCAAGTCATGAAGAGGGATATGCCACCAGCCTTCATTAAGTAAGTATGAATTTATAGGTAGACAAAAATGCTGGAGAAACTCAGCGGGTGCGGCAGCATCTATGGAGCAAAGGAAATAGGCAACGTTTCGGGCCGAAACCCTTCTTCAGACTGATGCGGGGTGGGGGGGGGAAGAAGAAAGCATGAATTTATGAAAGTATGTATTTATATTAATTTAGGTAAATTTGTAGAATAACTGCTAATCCACAATTACTAAGTAATGTTCCGATTAAATCAGGTACTCGTTATAGTTTTAAATGCTAATGATCCTTCTTCCACACTGGGAAATTGTACATTATCCCAAGAATTTGTTTCTACTTTATCCCCCTGCATTATTTCCCTGTGTAGGGGGCTCCAAGTTATGAATGACATGATCTATAGAATGCTGACAATGAAAATATTCCTATGAATTTTTCAAGCTGATTATAATAAAATATTTCATGATATTAATAACTGGATGCAGTACATATTCTATTATGGGAAGTGTTAGGGCGCTATTTTAATGAAATGGAAGAATTGTAACATGCATGTAGAGCAATAAAGCTGTAGAAACTGACTCTTCTAGTTTGCAGGTCAATTGGCTTTGGGACAGTGTAGGAGACATTTATGTTTAGGCTAGCTACTGTTGGCATATTATATTATTTTGTCTAGATATTTCTAGCAGTATTATTTTGGACACTTGGGGGCGGTCATTTGATGCAGAGGGGCGTAACATATGGGCTTGGGGGATGTAGCGGCAGATTTTTCATATCTTTCAGGAAATTAACTCCCTAGCCGCAAAATGGATGAGAATGGATAAGGGGAATATCTTCGATACGCATGCGAGCTTCCTCTGAGACCGTCAGAGCTTTTTCACAGATATAGCTTCAACAGTCTTTTGATGAATAAATGTTTTATTGTAGATGGTAAACAGTAAGATACATCCAAGTTTCTTCCGAATCGTTACTGCAATCTTCCTTGAATTCCAACTTGCAACTTTAAACATTGGAAAACTCCTCGTGTCTCCGTTACATTGGCATGGTCCCACATGTGGCCCGCATGGTTGAAGGGTTAACCTTCTTCCTGCGGTCTCCAAACTACACTAAAAACTAAACTTCTGCGCAACCATCCCAGCTCCAAAACACATCACAAATCCCACCCACCATACACGGGCAGTCTAAAATTTAAAGGCACATGCCATCATCAGTGACATACAAACCAGACCAAATGGCCACTACAGGGGACAGGGAGTGATTGGGACCAGACACAGGAAGTGGAAAGTACATGGTTCTCACCAGATCGGGAAGAACAGAAAGCTACAACTTGTATGAGAATAAGGAGACCCTGATATGTTCATCTCTTTGTTTGTACAACTACTTCAATAAAGAACCAATTAAACTGGAAATAGCGACTGGAAGATCTGTTCTTTTTGGTCTGCGTAAGATCACTCCTACTTACCTGTGTAGTAATGATAACAAAAGATAAGACACTGGAAAAGTTAGAAATTGCCATTACATTTAAGTGAGAACTGGCTCTGGGTGAAACTGGAGCTTGTGAATCATTCAAAGGATTGTTTTATTTCACAAGTTTGACGCTGCCACTACCGATCAACTGGACAAGGTCGCCACCTGCGCTAATCTGACTAACGAAGTTTGAAAACCTCAAGCCTATGCACAGCGAGAGAGTGAATACGTACAGCACATTAAGCTTTATTGGAGAAGCTATATATGATAAGGTATATTGGAAAACAGCTGCTAAAATGGAGAATTTTGAAGTGACCTCGAGAATCTGAACGATATCAGTTGTTTTGAAATGCCAGCCGCAGGCATAGTGCTTTACGTTAATGCATGTCAAAGGGATAGTGAGCCAGTATGTCTAAAGCTCAGTCACAAGAGGGCGATGTTGGACAGGATTGTGGAAAGGAAAGAAGAATCATTAAGCACATGAACAAAGGCTGGGAATTGTTCATGGAAAAGTGTCAGAAGTCAAACTCGATATGTAAACAAGCTAACGTTCATTGAAAAGGTGAGAGAGCTCATGAAATCAGATGAAAATGTGAATGAAGTACATCCTAATCTGGTTCAATTAATCAAGCTATAATGAAGTCAGAGAAAAGCACGAGTCGTTACTGAAAGTACCACTGCCTGAAAAGAAGCTTGAAAGGCAAAATCAGTGGTTTCAACAAAGAATGGAATATTTTAATGGTTTTTATACAAGATGTAGAGAGGTGGTTATCTGAAGTTGGACAGCAAACTACACACTCCATAGGTGAAAGTGCCATACAACAGTGTTATAGAATCAGAATAAATAGGACCTGAAGAGAGTGTTTCAGATGTCTCAAAACAAAGATCAAGCCACAAATCTAATTCTTCATCATGTGCATCTTCAACGGCCTCTGCTCGCTTAAAAGCTCAGGCAGAAAAGGCTTTTGGAACAGGCTGCCGCCTTGGACAAAAGGCACAAGATTGAGGCACAAGAAGGACAGTTGAATAGAGAAAAAGAGCAGATGAAAAGAGAGAAGGAACATCTGGAACTACAGATGGAACTGGCAGTAGCCAATGCCAGGATCAGTATATTTGAGGCCAAGAGATCAAGAGTATCTCACAGGGTGAGCTCTTATGTGCGAAAAAGAACTGCTCAAAGGGAAACAACCACTAAATTAAAACTACAGGCAGATGAATACTTGCCTGATCATGTGCAACAGGTTGTTAGACCAAAACAAATAACTCATGGACCACCTGTTAGAGCTCATGTTATGACCCATCTAACTCAACCCTCTCTTCAGAGGCAAAATGTACAGACTCGTATGAAGAGGAGGCAGAAGGGGCATGTTAGTACTATCCACCCTGTACCGAATGATGGAGACCAACGTAATATCTGGAGCTTAATGCGGAGGCAAAATGACATCACTGCTCTTCTGGCTCAACAAAATCTCTCTTCTACTTCGCCACCAAGAGAAACTCCTGTTTATGATGTTGATCCTTTGCAGTATGATCCTTCACGGCATTCGAGAGAGGAGTGGAAAGAAAAACAAATGATAAGAGTGATTGCTTGCATTTTCTAGAGCAATACCATAGAGGGCATCCAAAAGACTAAGTCCGCAGTTGCCGACATTTGCCTTGAGACAAATTCAACATTTGATCAGGCAAGTGGATGTGAAGGCATTGCAAGCGTTCTCGCTGTTTCTTAGAGCTTGTTCCAATGCTATGGAACATTTCACCTATATGGAGGAAATAAATGTTGCTTCCAAGATGAAGACTATCCTTCTAAAACTGCCTTACAGGCTCAGAGACAAGTGGAGGGATTGGGCATGTCAGATGCAGGAAGAGCGTGGAAGTTAAGCTAAATTTTCTGACCTGGTAGACTTCATGGAGAAGCAAGTGAGGATACTGTCAGATCTAAGGCCCTGGGGAGTGTTCTGCTCTTATGTCATAAGTCATAGGAGCAGAATTAGGTCATTCAGATCAGCGGAGTCTACTCCACCATTCATTCATGGCTGATCTATCTTTTCTCAACCCCATTCTCATGTCTTCTCCCCATAACCTTTGACATCCTTACCAATCAAGAACCTGTCGATTTCATAAAAAGATCGGCATAATATTACCCAATGATGGCCTCCACAGCTGTCTGCAGCAATGAATACCACAGATTTACCACCCTCTGGACTAAATAAATTCCTCTTCATCTCCTTTCTAAGGGTATGTTTTTTTATTCTGAGGCTATATCCTCTGGTTCTACACTCTCCCACTAGTGGAAATATCCTCTCCACATCCACTCTATCCATGCATTAGGTTTCTACACCTTCTGATCCAATGTCATCCCTTGCTCAGGAGTGAATTTGATTCCTTACTAGAAGAGCTATCCCACCCCCTATGCCTACCAGTTTGTCTTTTTGATAGGATGTGTAACCATAGATATTCAGCTCCAATCCTTTTTCAGCCAAGTCTCCGTAATGCCCACAATATCAAACCTATCAATTTCTAACTGTACTATAAGATCATCTACTTTGTTCCGCATACTGCATGCATTCAAATATAACACCACCCCTCTTCTCACATTGGTCCCGATTTTGCCTGACCTGACTCTTATCCCTTCTTAAACTTTCTGTCATATTACTTCTAGAGACTTCACTCTCCTGCACTCTCCTTCCCTTTAACTTCATCCATACATTTCCATAATTAGCATTGAAATGCAGAGGTGGTTAAGGTAAATTGTATTGGTGGGTCTGGAGTCAGTTTGTAACCAGAGTGGTAAAGGTAATAGATTTTCTTTCCTGAAAATTTCAGGAATAAATGGGTTTTTATGATCATCTCTCAGTTTCATGAAGATTATATTTAATCCCAAATTATTAATTTAATTTGATTTAAATGTCCCAGCTGCCATTGCGGGATTTGTATGTGTCTGGGGATCATTGATCAAAATTTTGGTTCCTGAAGATTGAATTACTTATTTAATGTTTAAGTGTCTTATCCAATTTGTAGTTCATTGTTGTTAGATGTTTTGATTTTTTTTTTTAAGTCCCAACTTGCTGTTTGCAGGGTTGAAACTGCCTGTACTAAATTGATCCAGGCTGCACAGATGCTGAAAGACAATCCATATGCTGTACCTGCTCGTGATTATCTTATAGATGGTTCAAGAGGTATTCTTTCTGGAACTTCAGACTTGCTCTTGACATTTGATGAAGCAGAGGTAGGTTTACAACAAGACAAGTTCATTTCCGATGGATGTTCATAATGGTGAAGGTACAAGAAAAATCTTGATTGCAGCAGCATCAGATTCATGTAACCATATAACCATATAACAATTACAGCACGGAAACAGGCCATCTCGACCCTTCTAGTCCGTGCCGAACACGTATTCTCCCCGTCCCATATACCTGCGCTCAGACCATAACCCTCCATTCCTTTCCCGTCCATATAACTATCCAATTTATTTTTAAATGATAAAAACGAACCTGCCTCCACCACCTTCACTGGAAGCTCATTCCACACAGCCACCACTCTCTGAGTAAAGAAGTTCCCCCTCATGTTACCCCTAAACTTCTGTCCCTTAATTCTCAAGTCATGTCCCCTTGTTTGAATCTTCCCTACTCTCAGTGGGAAAAGCTTATCCACGTCAACTCTGTCTATCCCTCTCATCATTTTAAAGACCTCTATCAAGTCCCCCCTTAACCTTCTGCGCTCCAAAGAATAAAGCCCTAACTTGTTCAACCTTTCTCTGTAACTTAGTTGCTGAAACCCAGGCAACATTCTAGTAAATCTCCTCTGTACTCTCTCTATTTTGTTGACATCCTTCCTATAATTAGGCGACCAAAATTGTACACCATACTCCAGAATTGGCCTCACAAATGCCTTGTACAATTTTAACATTACATCCCAACTTCTATACTCAATGCTCTGATTTATAAAAGCCAGCACACCAAAAGCTTTCTTTACCACCCTATCTACATGAGATTCCACTTTCAGGGAACTGTGCACAGTTATTCCAAGATCCCTCTGTTCACCTGCATTCTTCAATTCCCTACCATTTACCATGTACGTCCTATTTTGATTTGTCCTGCCAAAATGTAGCACCTCGCACTTATCAGCATTAAACTCCATCTGCCATCTTTCAGCCCACTCTTCCAACCAGCATAAATCTCCCTGTAGACTTTGAAAATCTACTTCATTATCCACAACCCCACCTATCTTAGTATCATCTGCATACTTACTAATCCAATTTACCACACCATCATCCAGATCATTGATGTACATGACAAACAACAGTGGACCCAACACAGATCCCTGTGGCACCCCACTAGTCACTGGCCTCCAATCTGACAAACAACCATCCACCATTACTCTCTGGCATCTCCCATTCAGCCACTGTTGAATCCATCTTGCTACTCCACCATTAATACCCAACCATTGAACCTTCTTAACCAACCTTCCGTGAGGAACCTTGTCAAAGGCCTTACTGAAGTCCATATATACAACATCCACGGCTTTACCCTCATCAATTTCCCGAGTAACCTCTTCAAAAAATTCAAGAAGATTAGTTAAACATGACCTTCCAGGCACAAATCCATGTTGACTGTTCCTAATCAGACCCCGTTTATCCAGATGCTTATATATATTATCTCTAAGTATCCTTTCCCTTAATTTGCCCACCACTGATGTCAAACTAACAGGTCTATAATTGCTAGGTTTACTCTTAGACCCCTTTTTAAACAATGGAGCAACGTGCGCAGTACGCCAATCCTCCGGCACTATTGCCGTTTCTAATGACATTTGAAATATTTCTGTCATAGCCCCTGCTATTTCTACACTAACTTCCCTCAATGTCCTAGGGAATATCCTGTCCGGACCTGGAGACTTATCCACTTTTATATTTCTCAAAAGTGTCAGTACTTCCTCTTCTTTGAATCTCATAGTTTCCATAGCTACTCTACTTGTTTCCCTTACCTCACATAATTCAATATCCTTCTCCTTGGTGAATACCGAAGAAAAGAAATTGTTCAATTTCTCCCCCATCTCTTTTGGCTCTGCAGATAGCTGTCCACTCTGACTCTCCAATGGACCAATTTTATCCCTCGTTATCCTTTTGCTATTAATATAGCTGTAGAAACCCTTTGGATTTACTTTCACCTTACTTGCCAAAGCGACCTCATATCTTCTTTTAGCTTTTCTAATTTCTTTCTTAAGACTCTTTTTACATTCTTTATACTCCTCAAGCACCTCATTTACTCCATGCTGCCTATAATTATTCTAGATCTCTAGATTTTTCCGAACTAAGTGTCCAATTTCCCTTGAAAACCATGGCTCTTTCCAATTTTTACTCTTTCCTTTCAACCGAACAGGGACATAAAGATTCTGTACTCTTAAAATTTCACCTTTATATGTCCTCCATTTCTCTTCCACATCTTTCCCATAAAACAAACTGTCCCAATTTACTCCTTTTAAATCCTTTCGCATCTCCTCAAAGTTAGCCTTTCTCCAATCAAAAATCTCAACCCTAGGTCCAGTTCTAACCCTCTCCATAATTATATTGAAACTAATGGTATTGTGATCACTGGTCCCGAACTGTTCCCCAACGCATACCTCTGCCACCTGACCCGTGTCATTTCCTAACAGGAGGTCCAGCACCGCCCCTTCTCTAGTAGGTACTTCTATGTATTGCTGTAAAAAACTATCCTGCACACATTTTACAAACTCCAACCCATCCAGCCCATTTACAGAATGTGTTTCCCAGTCTATGTGTGGAAAATTGAAATCTCCCACAATCACTACCTTGTGCTTACTACTAATATCTGCAATCTCCTTACATATTTGCTCTTCCAATTCTCGCTCCCCATTTGGCAGTCTATAATACACCCCTATAAGTGTTGCTACCCCTTTCCCATTTCTCAGTTCCACCCAAATAGCCTCACTAGACGAGCCCTCTAATCTATCCTGCCAAAGCACTGCTGTAATATCTTCCCTGATAAGCAATGCAACACCTCCACCTCTTGCCCCTCCAATTCTATCACACCTGAAGCAACGAAATCCTGGAATATTTAGTTTCCAATCACAGCCCTCCTGCAACCATGTTTCACTGATCGCCACAACATCATACTTCCAGGTGTCAATCCAGGCTTTAAGTTCATCCACCTTTCTTACAATGCTCCTAGCATTAAAATATACACATTTAAGAAACCCACCCTATCTTATTCTCTGTTTATTGTCTTTTTCTTCTCTCTCCCCTACATTTTGGGTCAGAGTGCTACCATTCTCTGCCTCCTGCCTCACACACTGACTGCTAGCTTTCCCAATTTGAGTCCCTCCCCCCAACCATACTAGTTTAAAGTCTCCCCAGTAGCCTTTGCAAATCTCCCCGCCAGGATATTGGTCCCCCTCGAGTTCAAGTGCAACCCATCCTTTCTGTACAGGTCGCACCTTCCCCAAAAGAGATCCCAATGATCCAGAAACTTGAATCCATACCCACTGCACCAGTCCCTCATCCACTCATTTATCCTCCACCTCGCTCCATTCCTACTCTCACTGTCGCGTGGCACAGGCAGTAATCCTGAGATTGTTACCTTTGCAGTCCTTCTCCTTAACTCTCTACCTAACTCCCTAAATTCTTCTTTCAGGACCTCTTCTCTTTTTTTACCTATGTCGTTGGTACCTATATGTACCACAACCTCAGGCTCCTCTCCCTCCCATTTCAGGATTTCTTGGACACGTTCAGACACACCCCTGACCCTGGCACCAGGGAGGCAAACTACCATCCGGGTCTCCTGTCTGCGTCCACAGAAACGCCTATCCGACCCCCTGACTATAGAGTCCCCTATTACAATTGCCCTCCTCTTCTTTTCCTTACCCTTCTGAGCAACAGGACCGGTCTTTGTGCCAGAGGCCCGGCCGCTGTCGCTGCCCCCAGGTAGGCTGTCTCCCCCACCATTACTCAAACATGAGTACTTATTTTCAAGGTGTACAGCCACCGGGGTACTCACCAGTCCCTGCCTCTGCCCATTGCCCTTCCTAACTGTGACCCAGTTTTCTGTCTCCCGTGGTCTTGGAGTGACCACCTCCCTGTAACTCCTTTCTATGACCTCCTCGCTCTCCCTGAGCAGACAGAGGTCATCGAGTTGCTGCTCCAGGTTCCTAACACGGTCCCTTAGGAGCCCCATCTCGACGCACCTGGCGCAGATGTGGACGTCTGGAGGGCACTCAGACTCCATGACCTCCCACATCTGACATCCAGAACAGTAAACTGCCCTGGCCCTCATTCTCCCCCTTGTCCAAATACAATAAAGCCTTACCCGGGATACAAGCCAATCAGCTGCTTCCTCTAGTCCATTCGACCAATCAGAGGCTTCCACCAGACTCCTTCTCTGGAAGTGAGATGGAACGTTGCAGATTTGGGTTCCTCACAGCTCCAGGCAACTCCTCCTCGCACCAACGGCTCCCCGGGCCTCTGTAGAAGCAAGCCCCGCGCTGTTTTTATACTCACAGCTCCAGGTAACTCCACCTCGCACCAACGGCTCCCCAGGCCTCTGTAGAAGCAAGCCCCGCGCTGTTTTTATACTCACAGCTCCAGGTAACCCTTCCTCGCACCAACGGCTCCCCGGGCCTCTGTAGAAGCAAGCCCCGCACTGTTTTTATACTCACAGCTCCAGGTAACCCCTCCTCGCACCAACAGCTCCCCGGGCCTCTGTAGAAGCAAGCCCCGCGCTGTTTTTATACTCACAGCTCCAGGTAACTCCTCCTCGCACCAACGGCTCCCCGGGCCGTTGTAGACTCGGGAAACACACAAAATCAGGTTATATATAAATTATATATACATTTAATTGAAAACCAAATTAGTTATGTCTTATTTGGTGGGGCTAAGCTTCTGTGAAAGGTATTTTGAATAATATGCCAATAACTGCCAGTTTGCGAACAGAAACAGCTGCTTGCCTCGAGTCATCTCAGGCTGGTAAATCTGTCGGCTGAATCTGCTCTGGTTTGCTGGCACAATCAAAATCAATATAAGTCTGCCACTCAGTGAAAGGAAAATAAAACAGGTCCCTTGCAGTCAGAAACAGGTGAGTTGATCATGGGGAACAAGGATATGGCAGACCAATTGAATAACTACTTTGGTTCCGTCTTCACTAAGGAAGACATAAATAATCTGCCGGAAATAGCAGGGGACCGCGGGTCAAAGGAGTTGGAGGAATTGAGTGAAATCCAGGTTAGCCGGGAAGTGGTGTTGGGTAAATTGAATGGATTAAAGGCCGATAAATCCTCAGGGCCAGATAGGCTGCATCCCAGAGTACTTAAGGAAGTAGCTCCAGAAATAGTGGATGCATTAGTAATAATCTTTCAAAACTCTTTAGATTCTGGAGTAGTTCCTGAGGATTGGCGGGCAGCAAACGTAATCCCACTTTTTAAGAAGGGAGGGAGAGAGTAAACGGGGAATTACAGACCAGTTTGTCTAACATCGGCAGTGGGGAAACTGCTAGAGTCAGTTATTAAAGATGGGATAGCAGCACATTTGGAAAGTGGTGAAATCATTGGACAAAGTCAGCATGGATTTACAAAAGGTAAATCATGTCTGACGAATCTTATAGAGTTTTTCGAGGATGTAACTAGTAGCGTGGATAGGGGAGAACCAGTGGATGTGGTGTATCTGGACTTCCAGAAGGCTTTCGACAAGGTCCCACATAAGAGATTAGTATACAAACTTAAAGCACTCGGCATTGGGGGTTCAGTATTGATGTGGATAGAGAACTGCTGGCAAACAGGAAGCAAAGAGTAGGAGTAAACGGGTCCTTTTCACAATGGCAGGCAGTGACTAGTGGGGTACCGCAAGGCTCAGTGCTGGGACCCCAGCTATTTACAATATATATTAATGATCTGGATGAGGGAATTGAAGGCAATATCTCCAAGTTTGCGGATGACACTAAGCTGGGGGGCAGTGTTAGCTGTGAGGAGGATGCTAGGAGACTGCAAGGTGACTTGGATAGGCTGGGTGAGTGGGCAAATGTTTGGCAGATGCAGTATAATGTGGATAAATGTGAGGTTATCCATTTTGGTGGCAAAAACAGGAAAGCAGACTATTATCTAAATGGTGGCCGACTAGGAAAAGGGGAGATGCAGCGAGACCTGGGTGTCATGGTACACCAGTCATTGAAAGTAGGCATGCAGGTGCAGCAGGCAGTGAAGAAAGCGAATGGTATGTTAGCTTTCATAGCAAAAGGATTTGAGTATAGGAGCAGGGAGGTTCTACTGCAGTTGTACAGGGTCTTGGTGAGACCACACCTGGAGTATTGCGTACAGTTTTGGTCTCCAAATCTGAGGAAGGACATTATTGCCATAGAGGGAGTGCAGAGAAGGTTCACCAGACTGATTCCTGGGATGTCAGGACTGTCTTATGAAGAAAGGCTGGATAGACTTGGTTTATACTCTCTAGAATTTAGGAGATTGAGAGGGGATCTTATAGAAACTTACAAAATTCTTAAGGGGTTGGACAGGCTAGATGCAGGAAGATTGCACCCGATGTTGGGGAAGTCCAGGACAAGGGGTCACAGCTTAAGCATAAGGGGGAAATCCTTTAAAACCGAGATGTAAAACTTTTTTTACACAGAGTGGTGAATCTCTGGAACTCTCTGCCACAGAGGGTAGTCGAGGCCAGTTCATTGGCTATATTTAAGAGGGAGTTAGATGTGGCCCTTGTGGCTAAGGGGATCAGAGGGTATGGAGAGAAGGCAGGTACGGGATACTGAGTTGGATGATCAGCCATGATCATATTGAATGGCGGTGCAGGCTCGAAGGGCCGAATGGCCTACTCCTGCACCTAATTTCTATGTTTCTAAAACGTTTTATTGTTTTGATTAGTTTAATAAATGACCTAAAGATGTTCACATTACCATTTTGAAAATTGTGCATGACAAAGATCTTCATTAACAACTAATCTAAATGACAGATCTGCCAGTCTGAGGCTGGGTTTCACCACTGTCAGTTTGTATCACTGGGTGGCGCATTGGTAGGGTCGCTGCCTTACACCACCAGAGACCTGGGTTCAATCCTGACTTTAGGTGCTGTCTGTATGGAGTTTGTATGTCATCCCTGTGACCGTGAGAGTTTTCTCCGGGTGCTCCGGTTTCCTCCCACATTCCAAAGAAGTGCAGATTTGTAGGTTAATTGGCTTTTGTAAGTTGTTCCTAGTGTGTAGGATAGACTAGTGTATGGATGATCACTGGTGGGTCGAAAGGCCTGTTTCCACGCTGAATCTCTCAACTAAACTAAAGTAAACGCTGCCATGCCTCAGGAAAGGCCTTGCAGTACTCCATAACTCCACCCTCACCTGTCTTGCCTATCTTTGGCACACAGGGAGCCAGGTTCCCATTGAAAGAATATTCTGGGAGAAAGAATGGAGCTCCAGGTGCAGACATTTAGCAAATATAAGAGTACATTTGCCACAGTGGCGGGAGAGAGGCTGTGTTGAGGACAAGTGCTGTGTGAGGTCAAGTGTGAGTCTCTGGCTCAATAGCTTTTGGCGATGAAGCCGAGGCCAGGAGGCTATCCGAGGCAGATGGATACAGTCTGCTCTGCTCTTGTGTGTGAGTTGTTTTTTTATTTCTCTCCTTGGTTCAGTTGCAGTGGTGATGGCAGATAAGTTGGCCTATTGCTCCTCCTGCAGCATGTGGGAAGTCTGAGAAACTGCTGGTGTATAGGAAGGAAACGCAGATGCGTTTAAACCAAAGATAGATACAAAATGCTGGAGTAACTCAGCAGGACAGACAGCATCTCTGGAGAGAAGGAATGGGTGACGTTTCAGGACTAAACCCTTCTTTAGACTGGTGTCCCTGATGTCTACATCTGTGGGTATTGTGTCCAGGTGCAGCTCCTTTCAGACCACATTAGGGAACTGGAAGTGCAACTACATTTCCTCAGGACAATCCAGGAGAATGAGAGCTTCTTAGACAAGATGTATAGCAGGGTTACAACTTTTGAGTACTGCCGGGAAGGGGTTACCCATCAAGGTTGAGTAGCGGTACCAGGCATGGCTGGAGCACCGAGGCTGGCACTGATGCTCAGCAGGGAAAGGTAATATCAAGCACAGCCATAGTTGTAGGTGACCTTTTAGATGGCGGTGCAGATAGATTATGTGGCAGCAATTGAGACTCCAGGATGGTGTGCGTCCTCCCTGGTGCCAGGGTCCAGGACGTCTTGGATGTTGCATGTTGGCACAAATGACATAAGTTGGAAAAGGAAGGACGTTCTGCAATATGTGTATAGGGAGCTGGGGAAAAAAGCTGAAAAGCAGAACCTTCTGTGTAGTAATCTCTGTATCGCTTCCAGTGCAATGTACTAGTGAGGGTAGGAACAGGAAGGTAGGGGGAGATGAATGTGTGGCTGATGAGTTTGAGCAGGGGGCAGGAATTTAGATTTCTGGACAACTAGGATTTCTTCTGAGGCAAAGGTACACAAAATTGCTGGAGAAACTCAGCGGGTGCAGCAGCAACTATGGAGCGAAGGAAATAGGCGACGTTTCGGGCCGAAACCCTTCTTCAGACTGATGGGGGGTGGGGGAAAGAAAGAAGGAAAAGGGGAGGAGGAGGAGGAGGAGCCCGAGGGCGGGCGGATGGGAGGGTGGGAGGAGACAGCTAGAGGGTTAAGGAAGAGGAGGAGATAGCAAGGGCTAGCCAAATTGGGAGAATTCTATGTTAATGCCATAAGGACGCAAGGTCCCCAGACGGAATATGAGGTGCTGTTCCTCCAATTTCTGCTGTTGCTCACTCTGGCAATGGAGGAGACCCAGGACAGAGAGGTCGGATTGGGAATGGGAGGGGGAGTTGAAGTGCTGAGCCACCGGGAGGTCAGGTAGGTTATTGCGGACTGAGCGGAGGTGTTCGGCGAAACGATCGCCCAACCTACGCTTGGTCTCACCGATGTAAATCAGCTGACATCTAGAGCAGCGGATGCAGTAGATGAGGTTGGAGGAGATACAGGTGAACCTTTGTCGCACCTGGAACGACTGCTTGGGACCTTGGATGGAGTCCAGGGGGGAGGTGAAGGGACAGGTGTTGCATTTCTTGCGGTTGCAACGGAAAGTGCCCGGGGAGGGGGTGGTGCGGGAGGGAAGGGAAAAATTGACGAGGGAGTTGCGGAGGGAGCAGTCTTTGCGGAAGGCAGACATGGGGGGAGATGGGAAGATGTGGCGAGTGGTGGGGTCACGTTGGAGGTGGCGGAAATGGCGGAGGATGCAGTCCGCAATAACCTACCTGACCTCCTGGTGGCTCAGCACTTCAACTCCCCCTCCCATTCCCAATCCGACCTCTCTGTCCTGGGTCTCCTCCATTGCCAGAGTGAGCAACAGCGGAAATTGGAGGAACAGCACCTCGTATTCCGTCTGGGGACCTTGCGTCCTTATGGCATTAACATAGAATTCTCCCAATTTGGCTAGCCCTTGCTGTCTCCTCCCCTTCCTTAACCCTCTAGCTGTCTCCTCCCACCCTCCCATCCGCCCACCCTCGGGCTCCTCCTCCTCCTCCCCTTTTCCTTCTTTCTTTCCCCCACCCCCCATCAGTCTGAAGAAGGGTTTTGGCCCGAAACGTCGCCTATTTCCTTCGCTCCATAGATGCTGCTGCACCCGCTGAGTTTCCCCAGCAATTTTGTGTACCTTCGATATTCCAGCATCTGCAGTTCCCTTTTGAACACTTTCTTCTGAGGCAGATGGATGAGTTGCACCTTAACTGGAGGGGAACCAATATCCCAGCAGGCATGTTTGTTAGTGCTACACGAGAAGGAATTTATAGAGTGCCTACGAGAACGCTTCTTAGAGCAGCTTGTACTCGAACCTACTGGGGAAAAGGCAATTCTGGATTTGGTAATGATTAACGAACGAGTTGTTATTAGGGAGCTTAAGGTAAATGAACCCCAAGGAGGTAGTGACCATAATATGATAAAATTCAATTTGCCGTTTGAAAAAGAGAAGTTGAAATTGATGTGTAGGTATGAATGTTGAGTAAAAGTGATGAGGGCGGAGCTGGATAAAGTTGATTGGAAAGGGATCTTAGTAGGAATGAATGTGGAGCAGCAAAGGCAGGGGTTTCTGGGAATGCTTTGGAAGAGGTAGGATATTTTTAGCCCGACAGGAAGAATGATTCTAAAGGGAGAATGAGGCAACCGTGGCTGATGAGGGAAGTCAAAGACAGCATAAAACTAAAAGGGAAGGCACATAAAGTTGCAAGAATTAGTGGAAAGCTAGAGGATCGAGAAACTTAAAAAAATCAACAGATATTAATTAAAAATGCAATAATGGGGAAAAGATGAAATCTGAAGGTATATATATATGTCGGAAATTATGTTGGAGAAGTGATAATGAGTTATAAAGAAATTACAGATTGGGAGAGTGGACTAAAGTGGCAGATGGAATACAGTGTAGCAAATTGTGGAGTCATGCATTTTGGTAGTTAGAATGAAGGTGTAAACTATTTTCTAAATGCGGAGAGGATTTAGAAGTTGGAGGTACAAAGGGACTTGGGAGTGCTGATACAACATTCCTAAAAGGTTAATTTGCAAGTTGAATCGAGAGTAAAGAGGCCAAATGCAATGTTAGCATTTATTTTGAGAGGACTAGAGTATAAAATCGGGGATATAATGCTAAGGCTTTATGAGGCACTTGTCAGACCACATTTGGGTATTGTGAGCAGTTTTTGACCCATATTTGAGGATGGATGTGCTGGTGCCGAACAGGGTCCAGAGGAGGTTGATCCCGGGGTTGATTGGGTTAACGTATGATGAGCGTTTAATGTCACTGGGCCTGTAAGTGCAAGTGTTTAGAAGAATGAGGGGGGACCTCATTCAAAGCTACCAAATAATGAAAAGTCTGGATAGAGTGGATACGTAGAGGTTATTTCAAGTCACCCTGCATCCTCATAGCATCCTCCTTACAGTTCACACTGCCTCCCAGCTTTGTGTCAATACAAATTTGCTAATGTTACTTGTAATCCCTTCATCTAAATCATTAATATCTATCTATTATATATTAAAACTGTGTGCCTGTCGCCTGCCGTCCGTCCGGCTGCCTGTCTGCCTTTGATTCGTTCCCATCGTGTGATGTCACAATGCCCAATGCTCGCAGATGTCCAATCGCAATGTCAAATGCTCGCAGATGTCCAATCGGAATGGATCCATTTACATGTACGGCTTCCGACTGCATTTCTTCCTTTGATTCACTGCAACTCCGAAACCAGACGCAGAATCGCCGACATCTTTTCCATTTCGGTAGAGATTTCACTTTTCTTTCTAAGTATCCGCACCTCATTACATTTCGTCGTGTTTATGTACACATTTTTAATCAAATCTGCCCCCCCCCCCCCCACCAAATATTTTTTTTAAAACTGGCATCTCACCCATAGAATCAGCCCCAGACTCGGTTTGTACTCGCAAGATTTTAGACGATTGAGGGGGTATCTTATAGAAACTTACAAAATTCTTAAGGGGTTGGACAGGCTAGATGCAGGAAGATTGTTCCAGATGTTGGGGAAGTCCAGAACAAGTGGTCACAGTTTAAGGATAAGGGGTAAATCTTTTACGACCGAGATGAGAAAAACATTTTTCACACAGAGAGTGGTGAATCTCTGGAATTCACTGACACAGAAGGTAGTTGAGGCCTGTTCATTGGCTGTATTTAAGAGGGTTAGATGTGGCCCCTGTGGCTAAAGGGATCAGGGGGTATGGAGAGAAGTCAGGTACATGATACTGAGTTGGATGATCAGCCATGATCATATTGAATGGTGGTGCAGGCTCAAAGGGACAAATAGCCTACTCCTGCACTTAATTTCTATGTTTCCCTCTCCTCACCCCTCTCCCTCTCCCACCATCACTCTCTTCCCCACCCCACTTCCCGCTCTACCCCACCCCCTTCCCTCTCTCCCCCCGCCCCCTTCCCCTACCCCTCTGTCCCTCTTCCACCACTCCCGCTACCCCTCCCTCCCCACTCTCCCCCTTCTCTCCTTCCCCTCTCCTTCTCCTCATCCCTCTTCCATCCCTCTCTCCCCCACCCCTTCCCTCTCTACCCCACCCCCTTCCCTCTCTCCCCCGCCCCTTCCCCTCTGTCCCTCTTCCACCACTCCCCCTACCCCTCCCTCTCCCACTTCACTCCCCTTACCCACCCCTCTCCCTCCCTCACCCCCCCCTCCCTTCCCCTCTCTCCCCTACCCCTTCCCCTACCGCTCTGTCCCTCTTCCACCACTCCCCCGTCCCTCTTCCACCACTCCTGCTACCCCTCTCCCCCTCCCTCCCTCCCTCCCTCCCCACTCTTGCACTTCTCTCCCCCCCCTCCCCCCCCCACACTCTCTCCCCCCACCCCTCTCCCCCTCCCATCCCACTCTCCCCCTCCCTCCACACTCTTCCGCCTCTCCCTTCTCATTCCCTTACCGTGCACAGTCTCTGTCTTTAAGAAGGAACTACAGATGCTGGAAAATCGAAGGTAGACATAAAAAAAGCTGGATAAACTCAGCGGGTGCGGCAGCATCTATGGAGCGAATTGAATGGTCAACGTTTTTGGCCGAAACCCGGAAGAAGGGCTTCGGCCAAAAACGTTGCCCTTTTCCTTCGGTCCATAGATGCTGCTGCACCAGATGAGTTTATCCAGCTTTTTTGTTGTTGTACCAGCCTCTCTCTCTCTCTCTCTCTGCCCTTTTCTCTTCTCTCGACTCATGCACGCCCGCTCCAACCGCTCCCCCCCCCCCCCTTCATCTCTCTCCCCCATCCTCTTCTCCCCCCCCTCCCCCCCTCTCCCTCTCCACCCTCCTCCTCCCCTTCCTCACAAAATATTTGTTGTGGGGGCGGGTCCTCAGTGTGTGTGACTGTTTGTGGAGGCAGCCACACGCTCTCCATTCAAGAAGACGCTCATCTGTTTGCGGAAGCGCGTGCTTAGTATGTGACCAAAGATCTTATAGCGGAGCTCTCTACTACAAGATCTTTGTGTGTGACGACACACGCTCCCCCCCCCCCCTTTGGTGCAGGAGGCGCGCGCAGTATCTGAACGCTCAGCGAATATTCGAATTCTTCACTAACCGTCATTCTGACTTTGCTTGTGAAGTGAAAAGTCCTGAATTGCATTTGTCTGATGCAGGAAGATTGTTCCCGTTGTTGGGGAAGTCCAGGACAAGCGGGTCACAGTTTAAGGATAAAGGGGAAATCCTTTAGTACTGAGATGAGGAAAACATTTTTCACACAGATAGTGGTGAGTCTCTGGAACTCTCTGCCACAGAAGGTAGTTGAGGCCAGTTCATTGGCTATATTTAAGAGGGAGTTAGATGTGGCCCTTGTGGCTAAAGGGATCAGGGGGTATGGAGAGAAGGCAGGTACAGGATACTGAGTTGGATGATCAGCCATGATCATATTGAATGGTGGTGCAGGCTCGAAGGGCCGAATGGCCTACTCCTGCACTTAATTTCCATGCTTCTATGTTTCCCTCTCCTCACCCCTCTCCCACCCATCCCTCTCTCCCCCACCCCCCTTCCCTCTCTACCACCACCCCCTTACCCCTACCCCTCTGTCCCTCTTTCACCACTCCCCCTACCACTCCCTCCCCACTCTTCCACTTCTATCCCCTTACCCGACGCCTCTCCCTCCCCCACCCCTCTCTCTTCCGCTCCCTTCCCCTCTCTCCCACCCCTTCCCCTCTGTCCCTCTTCCAACCACTCCCCCGTCCCTCTTCTACCACTCCTGCTACCCCTCTACCCCTCCCTCCCCACTATTCCACTTCTCTCCCACTCTCTCCTCCCCCTCTCCCATCCCTCTCTCCCCCACCCCCCTTCCCTCTCTACCCCACCCCCTTCCCTCTCTCCCCCCACCCCCTTCCCCCTATCCCTCTTCCATCACTCCCGCTACCCCTCTCCTCCTCCCTCCCCACTCTTCCACTTCTCTCCCCCTTCCCCTCCCCACTCTTTCCCCTCTCTCCCCCCACCCCTCTCCCCATCCCTCCCTCCTCCCCTCCCTCCCCATCCCCCCCTCCCCCCGCAAACGCCGTTGGGGAAACAGACCCAACGGGTCTGCACTTGGTCTAGTATATTATAAATAGCTATTATAAATGTCCCAGCACCGAGCCTTGCTGTACCCCACTAATCACTGCCTGCCATTCTGAAAGAGATCCGTTAATCCCTACTCTTTGTTTCCTGTCTGCCAATTTTCTATCCATGTCAGCACTACCCCAATACCATGTGCCCTAATTGTGCCCACTAATCTCCTATGTGGGATCTTATCAAATGCTTTCTGAAAGTCCAGGTACACCACATCCACTGGCTCTCCTTGTCCATTTTCCTAGTTACATCCTCAAAAAAATCCAGAGGATTAGTCAAGCACGATTTTTTTGTGTACAAGTTGAGAGGTCATGCTCCAGTTTTACAATTGAATTTATTTGTCATTCAAAACAAATTTGATTAAAATGTTATTACCATACAGTCATAACAATAAAAAGCTAACAAAACACACAATTGCATAAATTTAACATAAACATCCACCACAGTGACTCTCCTCCAGGCACCTCCTCACTGCGATGAAAGGTAAAAAAAGTCTTATCTCTTCCTTGCTTCTGCTGCTGTGGTCAGGCAGTCAAACCGCTGCGTCAAGGCGATCGAGGTTCCCAATATTGAAGCCCATGCCGTGCGATGAAAGGTCCTGCGAATGGGTGATGTTTTGGGTCGAGATCAGTTCTGAAGAAGGGTCTTGACCCGAAACGTCACCCATTCCTTCTCTCCAGAGATGCTGCCCATCCCGCCGAGTTACTCCAACATTTTGTGTCTACCTTAGTCTTGTGGAGGTGTCTAAGATCATGAGAGGAATAGATAAGGTAAATTCACACTTTTACCCAGAGTACGGGGAATCAAGAACCAGAGGACTTTGGTTTAGGGCGAGGGAGGAAAGGATTTAATAGGAATCTGCGAGGCAACTTTTACAGAAAGGGTGGTAGGTATATGGACCGAACTGCCAGATGAGGTAGTTGAGGCAGGTATTATCACAATGTTTTGGGACAGGGACATGGATAAGATACATTTAGTAGGATATGTGCCAAACACAGACAGGTGGGATAGCATAGGTTGGTGTGGGCAAGATGGCCCAAAGGACCTGTTTCCACGGTGTATGACTCTATGACAGTGATAATGACATGTATTTCATTGTATGTGGTTATGCCTAAAATTATAAGTTGTGCTAAATTTTGTTATGTCTTTATTCAAACAATGTTATCACAGGTCCGTAAAATTATTCGTGTATGCAAAGGTATTTTGGAATATCTCACGGTTGCTGAAGTCGTAGAAACAATGGAGGATTTGGTGACTTACACCAAAAACTTGGGTCCAGGTGAAGAATTCTAAATTTTTGGATGTTTATAATGTAACAAAAGCAAACTGACCTTCATTTCAACCACATTTTTGTAGGGATTATGTATTTTGATGAAGTTATAGCTTCATGGAGAAAGGAGAAATATTGGGTCTTCATGGAGAAAGGAGAAATATTAGGACAAAGGAAAAAAGTCATTCTTATTTTAACTTTCAGCTTACATTCCTATCTCCAGATGCATAAATATGTTGTGTGGATGGAGATTGTGACCAGCAAATGTATTTAACATTCTGTATAGATGGAAAATTATTGGAAATGTAGAACAGATGGGAAAGTTGGACATTTTGCCCTTTGAACTTGCTGAACTATTCATTGTGACCTTAAATGATACTTGTCTTAACATCATGATCTCTCTTCACCCTCGCCCTCTCCTTGCCTGTACCCCCCAACCCACCCCACCCCAGACCCAATGATGCTTCCATTGCTGAATGAGATTTCTCATTCTGTCTATAATAAATGTCTTGCTCCATATGCAGCAGCATAACTTGGCTGTAAACAAAGAACCCATAGATAACATAATAAACATAAACATTCAGTAAATTAAAAAAAAACCATAGTATTAGTGTAAAAATCACTTAGTGCAACCAAGACAATTTGTAGTTTGCTGTTTACTTGATGTCAAGAGCAAGATGGTTGCTGGGAAGACGCTGTTCCTGAATCTGGAGGTTACAGTTTTCAGATTGCTATACCACCTTCCCATGGTAGGAGGGAAATATGATGCTGGTTGCCTTTTGAGACAGCGCCTCCTATAGAGGGGAGGTTGGTACCCGTGATGGACCAGGTAGTGTCCACCATTTTTTGTAATCTCCTTAATTCCTACACATTCGAGTTACTGAACCACGCCACAATATAATCGGTCAATATGCTCTCCACTGTACACATGTAGAAATTCACCTCTCTCCATCACCGACAATTTATCTATTATAGAGTCATACAACGTAGAAACAGGCTCTTTGGCTCAACTTGCCCATACCAACCAACATGTCCCATCTACAATAGTCCCACCTGCTTGCGATTGGCCCATATCCCATCTGTACCTGTCCTATCCATGTACCTGTCACATAGTCTTTTTCCCCCAAGTTGTCTAAAAATTGACAAGTTGATTTAAGGTGAGAGGATAAAGACTTAACAGGTGCCTGAGGAGCAACCTTTTTACGCAGATGGTGATGAATACATGGAACAAGCTATCAGAGAGACTGGTAGTAGTGGCGACATATTATTTAGTTCATTATTATCATGTGTACCGAGATACAGTGAAAAGCTTTTTGTTGTGTGCTATCCAGTCAAAGAAAAGATTACATATGAATACAATCAAGTTATCCTTAGAGTACAGATAAAGGGTACAACATTTAGCACAAGATAAAATCTGATAACGTCTGATTGAAGATAGCTCAAAGCCTCCAATGTGGTAGATGGGAGGTCAGGACTGCACTTGAGCTGGTGAGAGGACAGTTGCCAGATGACAGCTGGGAAGAAATGGCATTTAAAATATATTGAAAAGGTATATGGATAGGAAAGCTATGGAGGGATATGGGCCAGACTCGGGCAAGTGTGTCTAGTTCAGTTGTCTTCTTTCGAGTCCATCTTTCATGTTTCAAATGTTGACATTGTTGTCATCGTCCGTCCTCAGGCGACAATCAGTGGGAGACATCACTTGATGCAATAGATGATGGTGGTAGCAGAATGAGCTCAGGATACTTTCAGTTTCCAGCCCTGTGACGTGGACGCTTCTGCTATGGGGACGTCCAGCTCATTTAACCAACTTGATTAATGTGGACGTTAGGCCAAATGGCATGTTTCCATGCTGTCTGTCACTATCAGCTTTGGCTCTGAGATTTAAGGTGAGAAGGGAAAGATTTAAAAGGGGCCTGAGGAGCAACTTTTCTACCCAGAAGGTTGTGGGTATATGGAATGAGCCGATAGTAGAAGTTTTAGAAGCAGATAAAATTACAATGTTGGAAAGGCATTGAGGAGGATGCATGGGCAGCAAAGGTTTAGAGGGAAATGGACTAAACACAGGCAAATGGACCAGCTCAGGTAGACATCTTGGTTAGCATGGATGAATTGGGCCAAAGTTGTTTACATGCTGTGTACCTATGACTTTCCAACTCTATTTTTGGTGTCCACATATAGTTGTTTATTCTATAATTATATGTATTTATTGTCCCTTTCTTCCTTCACCGCACCATGGATTAAGGAATGACCAAAATGGCTAAAATGATTGATGAACGACAACAGGAACTAACACATCAAGAGCACAGGGTAATGCTGGTGAATTCCATGAACACTGTGAAAGAACTTCTTCCTGTACTCATTTCAGGTAAATATTTCTTCCACATTTGGATAATAGCTTGGTGCCTGGATATGTCTTTGAGTTGGTCTGTCTATCAATCTCCAGCAGTGTGAATAGAATTTGAAAGTATATTCGATTTTTTTTTGGTGCTGTCCACCCCTCACTGTTTCATTAATTTATTTTTTCATTCTTCAAATCTAATCAAATTTGAGTGCATATAACTTGTCAATAGGATTTGCTTTTGCAATTAAATTGACCTGCTGAGCTTCTCCAACACTCTTTCTTTGTAAACCAGCATTTGTAGTTATTAGGACGTAGAACAGTGCAACAAAAAAAACAGGCACTTCAGCCCACAATGTCTGTGCTGAACATGATGCCAGGACCTCTCATCTAACTGAACATAATCTATAACTCTCCATTCCCTGCATACCCATGTGCCTATCCAAAAGTCTCTTAAATCCCACTATTGATGCAGATCCCTGTGGTAATCCACTGGTTATAGACCTCCAGCGTGAATATTGTCCTTCCACCACAAACCTCTTGCTTCTAATAGTAAGCCAGTTCTGTATCCATATGACCAAGTCACTATTAATGCTGTGCATCTTAATCTACTGAATCAGTCTACCATGGGGT
This sequence comes from Amblyraja radiata, assembly GCF_010909765.2. Classification (NCBI taxonomy): domain Eukaryota; kingdom Metazoa; phylum Chordata; class Chondrichthyes; order Rajiformes; family Rajidae; genus Amblyraja; species Amblyraja radiata. The sequence goes on from NC_045992.1 coordinate 57,587, forward strand.
GGTAGTAAGTAAATACCTTACTAAGGTATCAAATATCTTACTAAAATCCATGTAGATATGTGGTATCTGACTTTTTCTTGCACAGAATCAAATCTTTATTACTTTAATAATGATCCAATAATTTATTGAGTTATAGGAGTTTGCAAATGATTGTACTTGAAGATGAAATCAAGGTTCTAATAAATAGGATTATTTTTGAAGCACAAATAATGTGTGTATGTATGCTTGTGGCTATATATCTTGTTGAAATGCTTTAAATGAAATTTATAATATTTTTGCTTTGCAGCCATAAAGATTTTTGTGACTACAAAACAATTCAAAAGCCAGGGAATGGAAGAAGCTTTAAAGAACCGTAACTTCACTGTGGAAAAGATGAGTACTGAAATTAGTGAGATAATTCGTGTGTTGCAGCTAACATCTTGGGATGAAGATGCTTGGGCCAGTAAGGTAAATTTGAAAGTTGTGACAGGAAATAATGCAAGTGCTTTATAAGAAATAACTTGACTGTTAAGGTTTTTATTTACTTTTCTATTGACGTATAATATGCTTTTGGATCTTATTCTTAATAGGGTAATAATTACTTGGTTCTGATCATATATATGTTCCTTCACTGGAGTGTTTGTATGTGTATTATGTCCCGTTTTGCATTTTTCACCATTTCACTTTTCTAAAAAATCTTGGTAGGAACATTTGAAGCTTACTTATTTATTTGTTACTGCAGAATGCCAAGTCATAACCTGTGAGCATGTCCATTCAGGTGAAGTGCCTGTTTCAAGGCTGGATAGTATATACTTTCCCTTCTGATATCCATTGAACATCTGGCCAAATAAATATGAATTTGCAAAGACTATTGACTTTAGATGCAGCTTGATATACTCAGTATGTTTTTATATTGTTATAAGTGTGTCAGTGGACAATAAGTAGATTTATCATAGAGACCTTGCTGTAAATCTTCTGCTGCATTTTGTGGTCAAAATATTGCATGTTTCATAATTTTCTTTTATATTCATTTTCTTCTTTGATCATTACAAACTTATTTTTACCCTTTTCTTTGTTTCTTCTTCATTCTCCCTTGTAGAAGGTAAGCTCACTTTTGTTTTCTTTGCTTTTCTGCTGAAGCATGTACCGAAAGAATGCAGGTAACTGCCTTGTGTGTGGTGCAGTTTGCTTCAATTAATGTCATGGCTAGCAGATGCTGAACACAATACCTAAAATTTAAATCTGCTGTTAGGTTACATATCTGGAACTTTTTCAAACTACAAACCATGATTTGACCATGTTTTTAAAGCTTTGACAGAATCTGTTTTTGGCATGATGCCTAAATTGCCACTTTTAAAGGTTTATTATAGCAAAAGTAGAGGAGAGGCGAACTTAAGGATCTGAGATGACCTCTGAATAGGATAATATTAATAATAGTTTAATTAACACTGCTCCTTATTGGTGAAATGCAGTGTCTGGTTACTGATCCATTGGGGACAGTATCCTCCTTATTTACTCTGTGGAAACCTTTGTTGCTTTGGAATATCTCGATCAAATCTCTTAATTTCACTGTTCTAAAGAGAACACCTGCTTTTTCAAATAGCTAAACCCCTTCATCTCTGCAACAATTCCCATCAGGCATCCCTGTACTCTCATGTTAATAAATTCCTTCAAATGTAATTTACATACAGTACCCTAATGGGTGTGATCAGTGTTTTATAGAATCCTCTAGTCTAATTCACTACTTGTAGGCTACATCCATTTATAAAGACCTATTGCTTAGTGACCTACCAGAAGGGTGGCTGTCCCAATAGCAAATCTCTCAAGTGTGTCATTATTTGGCCTCTCTTCAGTCGGCTGTTATTGTTTTCTGACTCTTAGCTAGTTTTGTATCCGCTCAGCAAACTGCTTGAACCTCGGGTTTGCTCTCAATTTTATTATAAAACATTTCATCAGGTGGCTTGATGGCTTATTAATTCTCTTTTTGGGAACTGGATAATGCTGTTGGAGCAAATATTTGTAGCCCATCACTAATTGTCCTTGAGAAAATTGTCATGAAGCTTCTTAACAGGCATACAGTAGGGAAACAGGCCCTTCGGCCCAACTTGTCTATGCCGTCAAATATGCCTCATCTATGCTAGTCCATTTCACCTGCATTTGGCCCATAGTCTTCTGAACCTTTTTCTATGTACCTGTCCAAGTGTCTTTAAAAGTGGTTATTGCACCTGCCTCAACTACCTCCTTAGGCATCACATTCCCTACAACCACCAGACTGTGTGGAAAAAGTTGCTCCTCGGGTTCCTATTAAATCTTTTCCCTCTCATCTTAAATCTTTGTCCTCTAGTTCTTGATTCACTTACTCTGGGTAAAAGTATCTGTGCATTCACCCTTTCTATTCCCCTCATGATTTTATACACCTCTGTAAGATCATTCCACAGCCTCCTGCACTCCAAGGGATAAAGTCTTATCCTATCCAAGGTACACAAAAATGCTGGAGGAACTCAGCGGGTGCAGCAGCATCTATGGAGCGAAGGAGATGGGCAACGTTTCGGGCCGAAACCCTTCTTCAGAGTGATCCTATCCAACCTTTCCCTATAGCTCTGGCCTTTAAGTCCTGGCAACATCCTTGTAAATATTTTCTGCACTCTTTCCAGCTTAACAATATCCTGTAGCAGGGTGACCCAAACTGAATACAATACTCCAAATGTGGCCTCACCAATGTCTTGTACAACTGTAACATCTCAACTTCTATACTCATTACCATGACTGATGAAGGTCAATGTATCGAAAGCATTTTTGACCACCCTATCTACGTGTGATATGACGTTCATGGAACTCGGTACTTACTCTCCTAGATCTCTGTGCTCTACCACACTCCCCGGGGCTCTGCCATTCACTATGAAGATCCTGCCCTGGTTTGCGTCAGATATTTGTCTTTTAAAACCAATGTTGGCTTTCATTTTGGAACATTTTTCAAAATTAATTCTGTTTGACATTAACAAACATTTATTTTGCCTCTTTTTTAACTGACTGGGATTTATTTGGCTCATGTATCAATCTTGGGTGAGGAGAAAGGGTGAAATCATGTAATTGTCTTTCCAACTCTTGTGGTAGAGCAAGATTTGAAGATTATGGTTCACAATTTCTACCCTTATTTCTTCGATAATCTAGAACGCATCCCATCCACACTGGGTAACATTACTACTTTAAGTGCAATCAACTTTTTAAATGATTCTGGTTTATCTATTTTTATATTATCCAATCTCTCAACCACCTCTTCCTTCACTGGAAGTAACCAACAGTTACTCAAAATATCCCATGCAGAGGATTATTTCAGTTTTTCTGTCATGCCATCAATCAAGGACAATTTTGGTTCCATTCTTCCATCATCTACACTTTGTTTTTAAGAACTGCTCTTTGTGCTGTAAATATTGCAGATAGGATTAGGTTCATTGCTATGATCCAGTAATCAGGATTTTGTAGCCTTGATACATTGAAGTAGCATTAGGAACATTCTAAAGGAGAATATGATGATGTAGTTATAAGTGAATTGATAAATGATTCATGGAAAACTAAACCAGAATTCACACTTTTTTTTGTTTTGTCTGAGAAACAGAACTTGGACATGTTGTAAATATTACCTGAACAGCAAAGTTTTTAGATTAACATAGAGGTCCTGCTAAAGAGTTGATGTATTTAAAAAAAAACAAAAACAAAAACACTGCTTGTATGTGCTTCTAACATGAGGCTCTAGTAATCTTTTATATTCACAGTTCTAACTGTGCATCCTGGAAGTGACTTGGACTGCATTAGTTTAGATAAATTTCTGGATAGAGGTAATGTCAATTAAAGTTTGTTTTCTTTCAATCTGGAGACAGCCTCTTAATTCATGCAATCCAGTGTATAATTTCCATTTACACTGAATAGGTTTAGTTATTTATTTTCAATTCCTTGCATTCCTGTTGAAAGTATTTTTGAAAGCATATTCAATTATCAGCTTGTCTAAGAATCTCATTTAGTGCAATTTGGTGACAGTTTAACTTTGAATGAATCACAATACCAAATCTTAGTGCAGTATCGTACTGATGTTGAGGAGGTATTTTTGTTGAGTTTGCATTCTTTACTGCATTAAAATATAACTAAAGGCTAGGGTGAGTATTGAGAGGTAAACCTTCTCTGCAACCAGTTGTGAGTAGAGCACAGTTTAATCAGCAGCTACACAATAGCAGTTGTAACTCTGATGGGTTTTTTACTTGTCTAAAGCTGAGTACCGTGCATTTTTAAACTGATCGTGGAATTAAAATAATTATTAAAAATGGCTATTTGCTCGATTTTCACTGAGGATAATTTGCCATGAGTAGTGATCACTCAACCCAGCCATTCGTAGTAAATTCCACTTGATCGTAAGATTATCAAGCAATTGGAAATGGTCAGTTCATTATTGTGCCAAGTGCTGGCTGGAAAATTAGCGACAATTATTAAACACATTAGTATTTGAGCTTAAACTGGCAAGATTCTGCTTCCAACTGTCACATTAAAGTACTTTTTCTACTGCACCAGTGTCTGGATCATTCTCTTTGTTTACAACTAATATGTTGATTTGTAATGGAGCACCAATTTGCTACAAATGACTGAAGGAAGTGAATAGAACAGTTGGTGTAGTTCCATCAAGAATATGCTATTTTTTTCAATTGGAGAAGAGCCACATGCTTTCCAGTGTTCTTTGCTGCGCCACATTATGCTTTAATTAAAAAGACACTTTTCAGTTGATCACTGCTTGATTATCACAGCATCGATATGGTTGCAATGAATGAATTAGTGCTTTCACAAGATTATTTTGCATGTTTGACTGAAGAAGGTTATGTTTGAAAAAGGCAGATGAATATATAGGCGCTGTTTGTTAAATAAACATAGGATGCAACTTGCCTGGAAAAAAAGTTTAATTTCCTTTTGCAGACAATGACAAAACAAAAGCTTTGTAAGATCTGCCAAGAAGTTAGTTTTGACAAAGTCTGAAATTGGTTTTAAGGAGCTCTGAAATGTTTGTTTATTTTCTTATGTACTACAGTAATTATTATCATTATTATCAAACAAGTTTCTTCTCAAAATATAAAACCCTCATAAATTTGCTTTCCAAATGTATTTTATAAGTTTGCAATAACTTTTCCTTTCACATCAAATTTAATCTTTTAATCAAATTACTGCAGAGGCAATTTGTGAAAAAGAGGCAACTTTGGAAAGTCCGTGCAATGAAATCAGACCAATAAATAATATACGCATATGGTTCACATTTAAAAAAGTACTCTGCATAATTCTTTGTTACTTTTAAAATTCTTTCATATGCAGGGCATTAGTAATATGAAGTCAATCGGTTCAATTGCAAAGAAATAATAAATCAACGGTATTAAAAATTATAGTAATGTTTCAGGCTTGTATTGACAGTAACAATATTATCCCAACCAAGCTCGTCTCCAAACTTGTGGAAGTTGGAGTTAGTACTCCCCTCCGCAACTGAATTCCTGACCAACAGATACATAGTGAGGATAGGTGATAATTCATCCTCCACGATAATCCTCAACACTAGTGCATTTTCCGCTCCCAATTATATTCCTTATACACACATGACTGTGCAGCCAAATACCAATACAACTCAATTTACAAGTGGGCCGGATGTCAAATAATGACAAGACAGAGAACAGTAAGGAGAGTGGTAACCTGGTGCCAAGACAACAAGCTCTCCCTCAATGTCAGCAAGATGAAGGAGATTGTGACTGACTTCACTTTCTGGTGCACATTGACAGCTCCGAAGTAGAGATGGTTGATATCTTTAAGTTCTTGGGAATAAATTTCACCAAGCAATTTGTCCTGGACCAGCCTCATTGAATTGATAGCCAATAATACACACCAATACCTTTAGAAGGCTTAGGAAGTTCAGCATGTCCCCGACAACCCTCACCAACCTCTACAGATGTGCCGTAGAAAACATTTCATTGGGATACATCACAGTATCGTCTCTCCCCACCCTCCCACTTCCGCAACTCTAAAGGACTTACCGTACACTGTGGCAGCAGTTTACCTTCCTCTTCATCGCGCAGACAGCGCTCCCCCGCTCTCCCTGGCCCCCACCTTCGCGATGTGTTTGTGTGTGTGTGCGGTCTGTCGATCCAGCTCGTGGTTTCAACGCGAACAGTCGATCCAGCTCGAGGTTTTCCAGGCGAGTGCCCTCGAGCTTGAAGGTCGAAGACAATCTTCTTAACTCGCAGATTAGGTCGCCCAAATGGGACAGCCCCTTTAGAATTAAGTGGTAATGTTGATGAACAATGTACCAGGTCATGCTGAATCTGACCTGGCACCTGGAATCAATGCTTGCACTCATCTCTGCTGATTGGAGAGCCTACGGCAATGATGCCATATGTTTACAGTGATAATCCCACATGTTTGGAAGTAAGACAGCAAATATCTTTATCGCTTTTGAGTCTGAAATGACATACTGCTGAGGTCCTGCTACCTGTGTTTTGCTTGGTTAAAGCTGTGGAGCAGTTTAACGGGTAATAAATGCTTTTGACATTTAGAGACATTCATAAGGATTTGATAAGGGAACTCAAAGTAAATGAACCATTAGGTAGTGGCCATAATATGATAAGTTTTAATCTGCGATTTGAGATGGAGAAGATAAAATCAGAAGTGTCAGTATTGCAGTTGAACAAAGGGGCCTATGGAGGCATGAGGGAGGAGCTGGCCAAAGTTGACTGGAAAGGGACACTAGCAGGGATGACGGTGGAACAGCATTAGCAGGAATTTCTGGGAGTAATCCAAAAGATGCAGGATCATTTCATTCCATAGAGGAGGAAAGATTCTAAGGGGAGTAAGAGGCAACCGTGGCTGACGGGAAGCCAACGACAGTATAAAACTAAAAGAGAGTACGTATTACATAGCAAAGATGAGCGGGAGGCCAGAGGATTGGGAAACTTTTGAAGAACAACCGAAGGTAACTAAAAGGCAATACGGGGAGAAAAGATGAAGTACAAAGGTAAGCTGGCCAAGAATATAAAGGAGGATAGTAAAAGCTTCTTTAGGTATGTGAAAAGGAAAAGATTAGTTAAGGCAAATGTGGGTCCTTTGAAGACAGAAACAGGTGAATTTATTATGGGGAACAAGGAAATGGCAGAAGAGTTGAACAGGTACTTTGTTTGTATCATCCTTAGTGAAGACAGAACCAATCTCCCAGATGTAGTAGGGGACAGAGGATCTAGGGTGATGGAGGAACTGAAGGAAATTCACATTAGTCAGGAATTGGTGTTGGGTAGACTGATGGGACTGAAGGCTGATAAATCCCCAGGGCCAGATGGTCTGCATCCCAGGATACTCAAGGAGGTGGTTCTAGAAATCGTGGACGTATTGGTGATCATTTTCAAACGTTCAATAGATTATGGATCAGTTCCTGTAGCTCAGGCACATGCCGTGAGTAATTACTCGGGGTAGGCAGTCAGTCGGCTTAAAAAAAAAAATTTAAACAATGCATGCGCAGATTGTTCACTTCGTAAAAATAAAAATAAAAACAGTGGCTTCCTAGTCTCCTTCATTCTTAATTACTGAATGGGTGGGGGGGTGAAAGGTGACGGCAGCTGGAGAGATGGTGGGGAAAAACGGGAGTACAGGGAAAAGTTGAATCAGTTGTCATTTTATTGAATGACAACACTTGATCAAGGGTCCAAGTGGGGGGAGAGTTCCTTTCACAGCGTGTGGAGAGTCTGTGCCAGGGTTAAAGTTGCGGCGAGAGCAGGAGTGTTGAGAAGAAGGGGGTCGGGGATAATGCCAGTAACTCACTCACCGCTGCCTCCGGGCGCCACCGCATTGTAGCCGGGGATAGAAGCAGCTCGGGGAGCTGCGAGCAAAGATTATAGAGCTCTGCTCTAATCTTTGGCTGCGAGCGGCCACCGGGACCCGACAGCAGAACTGGCCGCCACTTCAGCTACTTCTGCCGGCCCGCTCACCTTTGGCAGTGCTCTCCGTCTGGACACCTCTCACCTGCTGCTCGCTCATTTCAGCCGCTTCCTGAAAATCCTTAAATTCCCACAACCAAGTAACCTCAATCGCGTTGTTGGAATTTAAGGATTTGCGGGACATGAATGAGGCCAGCGAGCAGCAGGAGAGAGGTTTTTAGATGGAGAGCTGCCAGAGGCGAGCAGCTTCACCCCCACGCCTCAATGCGGATGTTCCGTGCAAGGAGCGTCGCAAGTGGCATTATCCCGATCCCCTCCTTCACAACATTCGTGCCCTCCCCGCAACTTTACCTCGGGCCAGACTCCCCAAACGCTGTGAAAGGAGCTCTCTTCCCACCCCCACACACCGGCAAATACGGTATTAAAAAAAGAAGAAATGTACTTACCATATCATTGGTACACGAGCTCCATTCTTCTCTCTCTTTCCTAAGATGCCAATCCATATTTGAAAACCCCGCCAAGAAACTAGCGCTGCGCCTGCGCAGTGCAGCAAAGGCAGAATTCCAGCCCCGCTTGTCATTGACGACTTCAAGCAGCGCTGATGGCCCGTGGGCTGCACACACCTTCCCGTCTTACAAGCGCTACAAGAGATCCATCTCTTAGATAGGCATAATTGTCCCCTGCCTTTACTATTTATATTTAGTTATTATCATTTTATATATTTATTCAGGGTAGGCAGTGCCTGCCTTGCCTACCCAGGCGGCACGTGACTGCTGTAGCTAATGTTATCCCACCTTTTAAGGAGGGAGAGACAAAGCAGGGAATAATAGACCAGTTAGCTTGACATCAGTGGTGGGGAAGATGCTAGAGTCAATTTTTAAAGAAGTAATAGCAGTGCATTTGGATAGCAGTACCAGGATCGGTCCAAGTCAGCATGGATTTACGAAGGGGAAATCGTCTCCCCCCCCCCCCCTCTTCTCCCCCCCCCCTCTTCTCCCCCCCACTCTTCTCCCCCCCCCCTCTTCTCCCCCCCCCTCTTCTCCCCCCCCCCTCTTCTCCCCCCCCCTTCTCCCCCCACTTCTCCCCCCACTTCTCCCCCCCTTCTCCCCCCCCCTTCTCCCCCCCTCTTCTCTCCCCCCCTCTTCTCTCCCCCCCTCTTCTCTCCCCCCCCTCTTCTCTCCCCCCCCTCTTCTCTCCCCCCCTCTTCTCTCCCCCCTCTTCTCTCCCCCCTCTTCTCTCCCCCCTCTTCTCTCCCCCCTCTTCTCTCCCCCCCTCTTCTCTCCCCCCCTCTTCTCTCTCCCCCCCTCTTCTCTCTCCCCCCCTCTTCTCTCTCCCCCCCTCTTCTCTCCCCCCCTCTTCTCTCCCCCCCTCTTCTCTCCCCCCCCTCTTCTCTCCCCCCCCCTCTTCTCTCCCCCCCCCCTCTTCTCCCCCCCCCTCTTCTCCCCCCCCTCTTCTCCCCCCCCTCTTCTCCCCCCCTCTTCTCCCCCCCCTCTTCTCCCCCCCCTCTTCTCCCCCCCCTCTTCTCCCCCCCTCTTCTCCCCCCCTCTTCTCCCCCCCCTCTTCTCCCCCCCCTCTTCTCCCCCCCCTCTTCTCCCCCCCCTCTTCTCCCCCCCCCTCTTCTCTCCCCCCCCCTCTTCTCCCCCCCCCTCCTCCCCCCCCCCTCTTCCCCCCCCCTCTTCTCCCCCCCCCTCTTCTCCCCCCCCCTCTTCTCCCCCCCCCTCTTCTCCTCCCCCCCTCTTCTCCTCCCCCCCTCTTCTCTCCTCCCCCCCTCTTCTCTCCTCTCCCCCCCTCTTCTCTCCTCCCCCCCTCTTCTCTCCTCCCCCCCTCTTCTCTCCTCCCCCCCGCATCTCTCCGCCCCCCCCTCTTCTCGCTCTCCCCCCCCTCTTCTCTCCCCCCCCCCTCTTCTCTCCCGCCCCCCCCCTCTTCTCTCCCCCTCCCTCCTTCTCTCTCTCCCCCCCCTCTTCTCGTCTCCCCCCCCCCTCTTCTCCTCCCCCCCCCTCTTCCTCTCCCCCCCCTCTTCTCTCCTCCCCCCCCCTCTTCTCTCGCCCCCTCTTCTCCCCCCCCCCCTCTTCTTCTCTCCCCCCCCTCTTTCCTCCCCCCCCCTCTTCTTTCCCCTTCTCCCTCCCGGCCCCTCCCTTCTCTCCCCCCCCCTCTCTCATCTCCCCCCCCCTCTTCTCTCCCCCCCCTCTTCTCTCTCCCCCCCCGCTCTTCTCTCCCCCCCCGTCTTCGCTCTCCCCCCCCTCTTACTCTCAGCCCCCCCTCGTCTCTCTTCCCCCCCCTCTTCTCTCTCTCCCCCCTCTTCCTCTCTCCCCCCTCTTTCTCCCCCCCTCTCCTCCCCCCCCTCTTCTCTCCCCCCCCCTCTTTTCTTCCCCCCCCTCTTTCCCCCCTTTTCTCCCCCCCCTCTTTTCTCCCCCCCCCTCTCTCCCCCCCCCCTCTCCTCTCCCCCCCCCCCTCTTCTCCCCCCCCCCCCTCCAATGCACCACCTTCTGTGCTAAATTTTGGGGGGGAAAACAAATATTTGCCGTTGTGGAGGCCTTTTGCATTGCGTATTGTTTTGCATTGCGTATTGTTTTCATATAAAACAAAGAGAATGTATATACCGGTTAAAAAATAAAAAACAGAGTTCGGAATAAAATAGCATTTCGACGTTGTCGTTGTCCTCCACCGTTGCTCTGCCGTTCCGTGCTGCTGCAGGCCACATCCGATCTGTGCGCTCAGCCTCTGGGCAGCGCCCGTTCCAATAGAGCCCCAGGCTGCTGCGGGGCCTCCAGCGACCCACTCCACCAACACCTCGATATTCGATGCGCTGTTTTCTTGCATCCCTCGGCCTCTGCTCTGCCTCTGTGACCCAGATCACCTCCATGGAACTGACCATGGAACCGCCAGAGCGCCTCCAAGCCCCCAGCTCACTCATCGGCACCGTTCCTCCCCTCCGTCCACCACCACCGTCTGGAAATAATTAATTTTGAAAGAAAGATTTAATTTACAACAACCTCTGTGTATCCCATCTTCTCCCCGCCATCAATATCCTTTATCGCAAGATTCAAAAGTTTTTTAAATGTCATACTATACTGGCAATGGAACAATGAAATTCTTACTTGCTGAAGCTAAGGGCCAATGAATAATCTAACCTTCGGCCTCCAAGACCCAGGTGATTTTTCGGGCCTTATTGTAGGTTAAAAAATAGCGTCTTCGATGCTCTAAATTTGGTATTTAAAAATCAGTAACATTCAAATTACAGCTTCCACTAACTAAATCATCGACTTTTCATGAATTTGTGTATCTTTTCACTCAAAATGTTATGATGAACGTAGTTATGTATTGCTTTTCCCATAAGTGAAATAAAAAAAAACCTAACAGCACATCTTCATAAACTATGTAATTCTAATTGGTACATAGTCCTATTATTTTAGTGGAAGGTGTTTGGAATTGACAATAATCAGAAACATGTTAGAAGTTTTTATTTGCGTGCAACTATTTGTTTTGAGGCAATTATTGGAGTTTTTAACTTCCATAATGAGGAATCATTTGCCATTCTGTTACAAATGTTATTTTTCACTTGAAGGTTGGAGTGAATCCAAATGTTCAGACATTGAAAAATTCTAAGAGGGAGACAAAAAACAATATGTGTTGAGTTTTATTTCTAACATTAGTGAAGACTTCTTTTTTAATTTGAGTGCCGTCCTTTCTTCTGTTCTTGATCTTTTAATTGATAGCATATTCTTGACTGATGTCTATTTGAACAGGACACTGAGACCATGAGAAGAGCTCTAGCTATGATCGACTCAAAGATAAACCAGGCTAAAAACTGGCTAAGAGATCCTAATGCACCTCCAGGTAATAATAATAATTGGTGGTACTAAAAATTTCAAGTATTTCACTTGTCTAACATCCTGAAATATTATTTTGCCAAATATTTTTTTTAATTGACTCTGAATGAGACTATTGAGTTTTGAGAGGTTTATCTGATCTGCTGTGTGACTTAGGTGATGCTGGAGAGCAAGCCATCAAACAAATATTGGATGAAGCTGGTAAGGTTGGTGAACTGTGTGCAGGCAAGGAGAGGAGGGAGATTCTGGGTACCAGCAGGGCTCTGGCTCAGATGACTGACCAAGTATCTGAACTTCGAGCTAGGTAACGTGAATTAGATACTTAAAAACTTGACTGTTGAAATAATTAAACAATTTTACTTTATTTGGTACAGTACTATTGTATATTTGAAGTACAAAGGCAATTCATTTAGCAATTGTTCTTACAATAACTCCATGTTGTAATAAGAAGAAATAATCAATGTAGTAAAAACCAAGGAGTAATTACAATAATAAGTTCCATAGAAAATTTGCCCTGCAAACCACATACAGTTTTAATTTGTGTTGTGTATATAAAAGACCGCCAATAATATTGGGTGTAATTTTTAACTGTAGAGGTCAAGGTGCCACACCTATTGCCATGCAGAAATCACAGCAAGTATCCCAAGGGCTGGATATGTTATCAGCAAAAGTGGAAAATGCAGCCAGGAAACTGGAAGCCATGACTAACTCAAAGCAGGCCATTGCTAAGAAAATCGATGCTGCTCAGGTAATATTCTTATATTCTCGGATTCAGCTTCATCTGAAAGTTCATATGCAGATAAAGATGTTTTAAAGCTGAGTATTGGAATCTTGCAATGCCAGATATGCAGGTTAAAATTAATTTGTTTTTTGAATTTGTTACTTGCTAATCTTTCAAGAGAAGATTTTATCTGCTTTCCCATTTTACTGCTGTGTAAAGCTGAGCATCTGTTTCAAATCTAAGCCAAGGGGCAATTTCTTATTCGCAAATCTTGATGTCACTTACTTTAGAAGCAGCCAGTGGATGCAACAGAGACCCATAAAAGTTTTTTTTATTCACATTCTTTCACAAATTTGAGCTAGCATTGTTGACAGCTTTATTATTCAACACTGGTATTGAACCACGTTGAAGAACAGTCAGTCAGCTCACTGGTTATCGTATTCAAATCGAGAAAAGATCTGCAAAGTAATGCAAATTTATTGGCAACATTTCCAGGCATTGGCATGTTTTGGATCCTTACAGGTCAGCAACTCTTTGCAGAGATCTTTCCAGGATTGAGTCTGTTCTATCATACTCACATTTAGATGGATGAGTGCATCCATGTATGAAAATATTGTGTAGCTCCATGAAAATTAATTTTTGCATCAAAAAGCGAAGTGCTGGAGGAACCTAGTAGGTCTCGCAGCATCTGTGGAGGGAATGGACATAATTTCGAAAAGTCCCAACTTGAACTATTTTCTGTCAATTTCCCTGCTTGAACCATTGAGATGCTCCAGCATAGAATAAGCAAAGGCCATTGTTTCAATAGATCTGGCCCATGTGTATTTTCCTTGGGGAGTTGGTTGAACATAGAGCATAGAACAGTAGCATTGGAACAGGCCCTTTGGCCCACAATATCTGTGCCAAACATGATGCCAGGTTAAACTAATCTCCTCTGCATGCATGTGATCCATCTCCTTCCTTTTCCTGCATATCCATGTGCCATGTAAAAACCTCAAACACCATTACCCTATGTGCCTCCACCACTACCCACTTTGGTGGCAAAAACAGGAAGGCAGATTATTATCTAAATGGTGTCAAGGGGAAGTACAACGGGATCTGGGGGTCCTTGTTCATCAATCACGTAGAGGAGCTAAGAGGTCCTTCTGCAGTTGTACAGGGCCATAGTGAGACCACACCTGAAGTATTGTGTACAGTTTTGGTCTCCAAACTTTACGAAGGACATTCTTGCTATTGAGGGAGTGCAGTGTAGGTTCACCAGATTAATTCCAGGGATGGCAGGACTGAGATGTATTCATTCATTCATTCATTCATTCATTCGTTCATAGATTGGAGCAGCTGGGCTTGTATACTCTGAATTTAGAAGGGTGAGAGGCTATCTTATTGAAAACAAAGATTATTAAGGGTTTGGACATGCTAAAGGCAGGAAACATGTTCCCAATGTTGGGGGAGTCCAGAAGCCGAGGCCAAAGTTTAAGAATAAGTGGTAAGCCATTTAAAACGGAGATGAGGATAAACTTTTTCACACAGAGAGTTGTGAGTGTGTGGTATTCTCTGCCTCACAGGGCGGTTCTCTGGATGCTTTCAAGAGAGAGTTAGATAGAGCTCTTGGGGATAGCGGAATTAAGGGATACAGAGATAAGTCAGGAACGGGGTACTGATTGTGGATGATCAGCCATGATCACATTGAGTGGCGGTGCTGGCTCGGGCCGAAGGCCTACTCCTGCACCAATTGCCTATTGTCACCCTTTGCAACTTTTTTCACCAATGCACCACCTTCTGTGTAAAGAAAACAATTGCCCATCACATCTTTAAATTTGGAATTCATTACCATAGGAATGCATTGGCAGTGGAGGCCAAGTCTTTGGTTATTTTTGAAATGGAGATTGGCTGGTACTTGATTTAGTAAGGGTGTCAAAGGTTACAGAAAGAAGGCAGGGAATGGGGCTGAGAGGGAAAGATAGATCAGCCATGATTGAATGGCGGAGTAGACTCTATGGGCCGAATGGCCTACTTCTGCTCCTATGACATTGCCCCTGTTTTTTTTATTTCCACTCCGGGGAGAAGGTTCTGATAGTAGACCCAATCATAGTGGCTCATAATATTATATACACCTGTCAGGTCTCTCTGCAACCTCTGACGTTCACAAATTGCCTGTTGATGATTTAAGAAATAGTAAATGGGTTAATTATTTCCATGAGAATTGTTAGAATTTAAAAATCAGAGCATGTATCAACAAAATAGGAGCAGATTATGTGCATTGGGATTATCAAAGAAGAGTGGTAACATTAAAATGTGTAACATTTTTCTTGAGCTTATTTACACAGTCCAATATGGCTTTGCGTTTTATTTAGTGTTGGCTGGCTGATCCGCATGGAGCTCCAGAAGGAGAAGAGCATATTCGTGGTATTTTAAAAGAAGCTAAAAAAATTGCAGATCTTTGTGAAGATCAAAAAGAACGTGATGACATACTGCGCTCAATGAATGAAATAGGAGTACTGACTGCAAAGCTATCTGACTTGAGAAGACAGTATGTATTCAAAAAATCGCTAACTACAGGATATAAGATTTTTTGTTTAAACTCAAATTTATCAAGTCTTACCCGTTTAGAATGAAACACTCACTCTGGGTTATAATCTGTGTGTTGCCCTAATTAGCCTTAAATGTACACATAGTTCCATAAAGGGGCTGTAAAGTATTTACAATTAATTTCACTCGTCAATCTTTAAATGCACTTTACATTCAGAGCTTGAACATTTTGTTTAAATCACTCGTTATGATTTTGTATTATGAATTTGTGACCATGACTTTTTGTGCTTCCCAGAGGAAAAGGTGACACCCCTGAAGCTCGTGCCTTGTCCAAACAAATTGCAACCACATTGCAGAACCTGCAGACAAAAACAAATCGTGCAGTGGCCAATAGTCGGCCTGTAAAAGCAGCAGTGAATTTGGAGGGGAAAATTGAGCAAGCCCAGCGCTGGATTGATAATCCTACGATGGATGACCGTGGCGTGGGTGAGTATTCAGATGGTGATATCTCATTTTTAGGCGGCTGTACTAAGATATCTTACTTCATGTTATGTGGCAGATTATTTAATAGCAGAAAAAATATTTATCTCTTAATCTCATATTTTCAACATACAGGCGATCCCAAGTAACAGCTGGGTTAAGGTTAAAGATGTTTGCCTTAGAGAATACACATTACTGTTCAAAAATGAGAGGTACAGAATAATATACAATCTTGTGGAATTTGTGATAAAAAATCAATATATCTAAACAAAATGTTTTCAATACTAATTTCTTGACGCATGTGCAGTTGACAGCTTTGCATTACGGAAAATCATGACAGTTTTTTGCCATTTTCTAGGAACGCAACCTCCCCCCACACGTAGGATTTCCTGAACAGAATTTTTTAAATGTATATAATTCAAGGAAATAAAAATATGATAACTGCTGTAATCAAATGTGAACTACTTATCTGGATTTATACGTGTCATACAGCACTACAAGAACTTTAACCCACCAAATGTACACCTACTATCAAGCACGAGAATACGCAAGAACACACTTACAATACAATTTATTTGCACACCGGGTCTTGTTGTTAGAGCCCCCGGCGTGCGCTCGCAAAGTCCCGCGGCCATTCCAAGCCGCGCGGGGCGGTGCTGTAAGGCCCCGCTCCAGGTGCTCTTCAACCCCGCAACTCGGGCGGGAGAAGTCGCCGTTGCGGAAGCCCCGAAAAGCGGTCTCCCAGCAGGGACCCGCGGGCTCCCGGTGCCACCGTCCGCCAGACCCGCAGTTGCAGCCTCCGGAACTCCGGGGGTCGGGTGGCAGCAGCGCTCCACCACCGCTCCACCTGCTCCGGACTCGGCCAGCTCCGCGACGGTGAGGTGAGTAGTCGGCAGCTCCACAACTGGAGCCCTAGGTCATTCCTGTTGGAGGCCGCTCCACGTTGCAGCCCCAACGACAACGGAGACCCGACAAAGAAAAGGTCGGGTCTTCCGTGCAGGGAAAGATTTTAAAGTTACCCCCACCCCCCCACACACATACCCCAACAAAAAAAATAACAAAAACTACATAAAAACGAGACAAAAAATAAAAAAACAGACGGATTGCAGAGGCCGCTGCTGACAAGAGTCGTGCCGCCCACCATTTCTCTTCCAAATGAGATAGCATATATTAAATAGGAGCAGGAGTTATTTTATTTATATTTCTACCTGACCATCAAGCATCTATTTGTAATGAATCCTATTTTTATTTTCCCCGCATTCCCATCAACCACTCTGACTCTGCAACATGCTCACATCGGGTTATTGAGAGAGGCAAAGAGGAGATTGGATCTTTATATGCTATCTAGCCACAGATGAGGTCCTGGAAATCAGGAGAGAAGCCAATGTTACCCCATTATTTAAGAAGGGAAACATGGATGAATAAGGGAATTATAGGCCGGTGAGCCTCACTTCAGTGGTAGGGAGGTTATTTCCAGCTCAAGCGGATTTGCTTTCATTTGGAAGAGAATGGGCTGAGTAGGAACAATCAGCATGGCTTTGTCTGTGGCAGGTCATGTCTGACAAATTTGATTGCGATTTTTGAGGGGGAGATGAAGGTGATTGATGAGGATAAAGTAGTGGATGTTCTCTACATGGACTTGAGTAAGGCATATTACAATGTCCTCATGATAGGCTAATCCATAAGATTAAGATGCATAAAATCCACTGGGTGACTAGGTAGTTTTGATTCAAATCTGGTTTGCCTATTGAACACAAGATTGTAGTGGTGGAATAATGCTTTTAACTGGCGTTGTTTGACCAATAGTATTCTGCAGGGATCTGTGCAGGTACCTCTGTTGTTTGTGATATATATAAATAACGGATAAAAATGCGTATCTCTCTATACCTTTCCTATCCATATACCAATGTCTTTTAAATGTTGTTATAGTACCTGCCTCAACTACCTCCGCTGGCAGTTTGTTCCATATACCCACAAACTTCTGAGTGAAAAAGTTGCCCCTCGGGTTCCTAAAACCTTTCCGCATCCTCTGGGCCTTAATTCCGCTGCTCTGGGTAAAAGACTGTGCATTACCCTACCTGTTCCAAGGTTGAACAAGGATGTTGTTCTGGCATCGTTCAGATGATCGATCTTCCTCCTATGTTCTGACTTTATCCAACACCGTTGGTTTCTTTGGCGAATTTACCGATGGAGTTGGAACTGTGACTGGCTACACAGTTATGGGTATAGAGCAGGGGACTGCTCCTGTGCTGATAACGTATTGTTGTTTGAGATATATGAAACAACAGAGGTCTTGGCACAGATCCTTGCGGAACTCCACTGGTCGTAGTCCGGTAGATTGAAAATCGGCCGTCCATTACAACTCTCTGTCTTCTATCAGGAAGCCAGTGATGAATTTCAGGCATTGGGTCATAACGTCTTAAGTGATAGGAGTAGAATTAGGCCATTTGGCCCATTAAGTCTACTCCGCCATTCAATCATGGCTGATCTATATCTTCCCGTATAAGAGGCAGGAAGTTATTCTGCAGTTTCATAAAACGAAAGTATCTGAATTCGTGTGATGTGGGTACATCTGTACATCAAATAACATTCTCATTCTGCAGTGTGCATATGAAAATATGGCTGAAGTGCTTGTATTATCTGCATTTTTTTCCTTCCCAGAGATTGTGGGGAAACAATTATTGAGAGGCAAAATCTCTTTGCTTTCAATGTTTTATATTTACAGCCATTTACTGTTTTTGTCTCTATAAAATACTTGGATTATCATTTCAGCCATTTATTTTCTCCCTGCTTCCCATTTTGCCATCAATTTAGCTGATGTATTAATTTATTTGATTGTATTTATTTATGTTAAGGAAAGTTGAACAAGAGCAGCCCGGAATGATTTTCCTTTATCTTCCTTTATCTTCACCTTTTCCCCTAAATTGTTGCAGTTGAAATGAATAATTTTGGAAAATTAATGATCTTATCCCATTCTCTGGGTGAAGAACCTGATTGAATTGATAGAATTTATTGCCACACAACCAGGGTCGGTGGAATTTTGGGTTGTCAGCAGCGGTACAATAATAAAGAACACACAACCACAATAAAAATGTAACACAAACATCCACCACAGCATTCATCACTGTGGTGGAAGGCACAGAACTTGACCAGACCTCCTCCATTTTCCCCCGTGGTCGGGACCTCCACCCTCCGCAGCCGTTGCTGCGGGCGTCCAGATGGTAAGGGACAAAGTCAAAGGCAAGGTAAGTCCAGGATCGGCTCTTCCCCACCGGAGACCGCGGCTTCAGGCTGGTGCAGGCCGGCGGTCGAAGATTTAAGGTTCCCGCCGCGCCGCAGCCAGAAGCACCACAGACCGCAGGGCCGGTGGTCGAAGCTCCCCTCCAGGGGTGATGGTAAGTCCATGCCGGACCCGCGGTAGAAGTTGGCCGCGGGCCGGCAGTGATGGCTTCTTTTTCCCCCGGGTCCCCCACGAGGGATCCCGGGCTGTAGACGCCGCGCCAGCTGGAGTTGTGCAGACCGCGGCTTCAGGCTGCCGGCTGCCCCGGGCCAGCGAAACGGAGCGCTTCCCTCCAGCGAGCCCCAGCGAGGGCTCACCCGCTCCACGTCGAGAGTCCACGCTGCGCCCGCCGCTGAAGCCCCGGGCGCGTCTCCGGGAAAGGCCACGCCGATCCTTGCTGTTAGGCCACGGGGGAGGCGACCTGGAAAAAGTCGCCTCTCCGTGGAGGAGGCGGCCAAAACGGTTTCCCCCTCACCCCCCCACACCACCGCCACACAAAACACACCGAGAAACATCAAAAACATACTTTAAAACATACTAAAAAAAAAAAAAAAGTTGAAGAAAAAAACTAATGCGCTGCTGACAGGCCTCTAATCCTTCTACCAATTTGTTTATATTTATATTGCTTGGTTTTTCTCTATTAATGGGCGCTCTTAATTTTGATTTGGATAATGACATTTTGAACATCGCTATGTTATGTTATGTCTTCCAAAATCGTAATTGTATGCATTAATTCAAATTGTTTTTTCCTTCTCATTTAGGCCAGGCTGCTATCCGTGGACTTGTTGCTGAAGGCCGTCGACTTGCCAACGCATTAATGGGACCATATCGCCAGGAACTGACTGGAAAGTGTGACCGGGTCGAACACCTGACTGGACAGCTTGCAGATCTGGCAGCTCGAGGTGAAGGGGACAGTCCTCAAGCCAGAGCAATTGCTGCACAACTGCAGGATGCACTAAAGGTTTACTGACCATGTTTTGTGGGAGCATTATAGAATTTGACATCATCTGGCATGCATTTTACAGTTTTCTTAGTTTGATGTCATTTTGAGCAGATTTACAGTTACACCGTGATATTTCTAGCCTGTACAAGTTAAACTCAATGGGTTGATTTGTTTAATGGATTGTTAAATCCTTATTTGGGGAACATTTACCTGCGATATTTTTAATAATAAAAATAGTGTTGATCTGCCTGTGCAGATACTATCTGGTTGAAACAAGCCGTTTATATATGCTGATTTGGTTCGTTTTAATTGCAATGATGGGTTCCTATTTACCTGTTGAATATGTATTGATTTCATTAAAGACAGCAAGGAATGGGTTGATAGGGTCATAAGGGATAGTAGAATTAAGCCATTCGGCCCATCAAGACGATTCCGCCATTCAATCATAACTGATCTATCCATCCTAACCCCATTCTCCTGCCTTCTCTCCATAACAATTGACACCTGTACTAATCAAAAATCCATCTATCTCTGCCTTAAAAATATTCACTGACTTTCCTCTACAGGCACTGGGATATATAGGGATCGAAGGCAGTCTCTCTGCTTTTGCCTCTTCCAAGCCAGAACAAAGATACAGTTTATCTTACTCGCTCACCATCCACCCAACATCTTCTACATTCAACATATCAGCCTCCATAGTTTGCATCACCTCCAATGATGTTCTGACTGTTCTGACCATTCTGACTGGAACTCCTGTTACACTTTTCAATGAACCACTCAGCTCATGGTACTCTCCATGCAATTGCAGGGGATATACCAGCTTCCCTATTACTGCTTCCCTCCCAACCATCCAGGGATCCAATCTTTGGGTGAAGCAGCAATTCACTTGCATTGGTGCACTGTTGTCAGTACTCACAATGAGATCTCCTTGTATGTTGCAAAACATACTTGGCTAATAAAGTATGATTGTGATTGATTGATCTACACTGGAGAAACCAGATTGCTGATTTGGCGATGCTGTGCAAAACATTTTATGTTCATTCTGCAATAGCCATCTTGAGTGTCCATTGCCAATCCCTTTAATGTTCTGTCCTACCCCCCTCTAGAACCCCTCTTCTTGGCCACCTACATTTATCCACCAGTGCACAATTTAAGCTCGGGCAACAGCATATCATCTTCTGTCTGAGGCTGTAGTGATTGTAACATTGACACCTTTGATCAGCACCTGTCAATATTGCCCCTATTCCCACCACCCTTGCTTCTGCAACTTAAAATATAACTGTTTTCTTGTGTTTCCTGTCTATTCTACTGTCATTGACTAGAGATTCTACTCAGCTTTTCTTCCCATTGATTTGGCTGCACTTGCTGTTTTGCATTTCCAACATCTGCATGGATTTTTCATTCAAAAATGAATATACTTAAATTATCACATCTGATATTTGAAACTGCAAGGACATTTATTTATTTATTTAAATATTTTTATTAGAAGCATGTATACATATAATAGTAAGCAACAATTTAATTACAGATTTCTTACATAGCTTCAGTTTTTAAAAAAATAAAAAAATTTAAAGAATAAAGATAAAGAGAGAAAAAGATGAGAGAAACTATAATCTAATAGAGAGAAAAAGGAGACGCAAAAGGAAACTACCAATAATAAGATTGTGGAGATAGATCCAGGAAATGTTGAATATAACTATTCATCCAATCCCAAACTCAGGTTTCAACCCTGATTTTGTGTTAAACCAAATCACTTTTTCAAGAATTTAATAAATGGAGACTTATGGAGAATATTTTAAACTTAGGATTTGTCTTTGATAATAACTATTTCAGTAACCTGTTTACTAGGGATAATCCAAAACTGTATAGGCCAGTGAGTCTAACATCAGTGATGGGGAGGCTATTGGAGAGGATTCATAGGGATAAGAATACTTGTGTTGGAAATGTTTCGGCTTTTTAGTGTTAGCTTGGCTTTGTGCAAGGCAGGTCGTGTCTTACGAATGTAATTGAGTTTTAGTGGAGATGATAAAGACGATTGATGAGGGTAAGGCTTATATATGTTGTCTACATGGACTTCAGCAATGCATTTGACAAGGTCCTCCATGGTAGACTGTTCGAGAAGGTTAAGATGCATGGGATCCATAGTGATTTGGTTTCAAAATTGTGTTGACCTTCAAAGAATGAGGATAATGGTGGAATGGTGTTTCGTGACTACAGTTCTCTAGCCAGTGATTTTCTAAAAGGATTAGTGCTAAGACATCTGTTGTCTGATACATTAAACAATTTGCGTGAAAATGTAGGTGGGCTGATTCATAAGTTTGCAGAAGGTACGAAAATTGGTAGAGTTGTGGATCATGAAGAAGGATGTCGAAGGATTTAGCAGGATGTATATCAGTTGGACATATGAGCAGAAAATGGCAGATGTAGTTTAATCTGGACGAGTGTGAGTGAGGTGTGACAGAGAGATCAAACGTAATAGGAAAGTATACAGTAAATGGCTGGGACTGGAACTAATGATGTATAGAGGGATCTTTAGGTGCAAGTTCATAGGTCCCAGAAAATGGCAGCATATGTTGGTAGGATGGTAAGAAGGCATTTGACACCTTTGCCTTCGTCGACCAGGGCACTAGGTATAAAAGTCAGGAAGTCTTGTTGCCGTTGTTTAAAACCTTGCTTAGACTATATTTGTTCTATTGTGTGCAGTTCTGGTCACCCAATTACAAGAAAGATGTGAAAACTTTGGAGAGGATGCTTGGAGAGGTTTACCAGGATGTTGCCTGGATTTGAGGTATTAGCTATAATGAGGTTGGAGAAATTTGGATTGTTTGCTTTGGAATGTCGGAAGAGGGGTGAACATAGAACAGCAAAAAGCAGGAACAGGTTCATGGGCCACATCGTCTGTGCCGAACATGATGCCAAAACCAACTCTTATCTACCTGCATATAATCCATATCAGTCCATTCCCTGCATATCCATGTGCTTTCCAAAAGTCTCTTAATATATGAGCTGTCACCAATGAGAGAGTGGTCCTGACCTAACATCTACCTCTTTGGAAACCCTCAGATTACATTTAATCGGACTTTACTGGATTTGTGTTAAATTATATTTAATAAATGATTATATGATACTGTGATTCGCTTGATTGTAAACATGTATAGTCTGTCCGTGGACTGGATAGCATGCACCAAAAAGCTTTTCATTGTACCCCAGTACAAGTGACAATATACAAAACTAAGCTATCGTATGTAACTCTACCTCCACCCTCTGCAGTGTGCTTCATGCACTCACCACCAATAGAAGACTTGATAGAAGTCTATAAAATTATGAGAGTCGCTTTCCAAGGGTTGAGATGTCAAATACCAGAAGGTATAGCTTTCAGGAGAGAGGGGAAGGTTTAAAAGAGACTTGTGAGGCAGGCTTTTTTATGTGACGGGTGCCTGGAATGTGCTGTCAGTGGAATTAGTGCAAGCAGACGTGATAGTGATGTTTAAAAGGTTGGACAGGCACATGAATAGGTAGTGGATGGATTATGTGCAGGCAGAAGGTGTATTGGCTTACAGAAAATGTGCGAGGCAAGTTTTTTCACCAGGTGATGAGTGCATGGAACACGCTACTGGGGTGGTGGTGATGGTAGATATGATGGTGGCACTTTGATTAGGTATGTTGATATGCAGGGATTGGATGAATATGGATTATATGCAGGCAGATAAAAGTTGGTCTTGGTATCATGATTGGCACAGATATTGTGGGGCAAATGGCCTATTCCAGTGCTCTACCGTTTTATGTTCTAGAAGGGATTAGTTTGATCTAGCCTCATGGTTGGCACAGACATGATAGGCCAAAGGGCCTATTCCTGCACTGTACAGTCCTGTTTTATTCCAGTCTCTGTCTCCAGCAACCAATTGTACAATCTTAATTGAACGTCTCTCACTGGAAGAAATACGTTCTCTTTCATTGCTAACCAAATCCTGTTGGACTAAATTCTATTGCTAACTTAGTCTTTCCATTACCCTTTTTGTCTTCTTGTGCATGTGCAATTTTCACAGGTTCTAGTGTCTACTAATATTAACCATTCAACTCCTCACTGTGTAGATTAAATGATGCAGTTCATGTGCTGTTCATCCACATTATTGTAATTTTAAGGATTGGTTCCTGTAATACTCATTATTGTTCCAAAATGTCATCTTCTCCAGAAATTCTGTTCTGCATCATCCTACACATTTAGCATCTCATCCTATTGTCACACTGAAGCAGATTTTTGGACTTATTGCATTCAAACATATTCAAAATATAATTTACTTGGTTAGTCTTCTCCAGAAATACATCATGTTGCATAATTTATTTAATTTCCCACATTTTTTTCTGCTCTAAATGACATATTTGCAAAACAATGTATTATTGCTTTTCTGTCCCAAGAAACTTATTAACCTTGAGGTTTTGTTGTCCTGTTCCTTGCAGACTCATGCAATGTTAATTTGCACAAGGCTCATTTTATATGTTAGTCCATGCATGTTCTTTAAGATGAATGCTAACACTCTTGTTTTTTCCAATATAGGATCTAAAAGGCAAAATGCAAGAAGTCATGACTCAAGAAGTATCTGATGTTTTTAGTGATACAACTACTCCAATTAAGTTGCTTGCTGTGGCAGCCACGTCTCCCCAGGATGCACCAAATAGGGAAGAGGTAATGGGTTTATGGATGCTTTACCCAAGTCCTGTTTAATGCAAGAGTTGGTGTAATCTAACAAAGTTACTTACATTTAGGAGGCCATGAAAATGAATACTAAGTTCATAAGTGATAGGAGCAGAATTAGGCCATTCGTTCCATCTATCCCGCCATTCAATCATGGCTGATCTATCTTTCCCTCTTAAACCCATTTTCCTGCCTTCTCCCCATGACACCCATACTAATCAAGAATTTATCTATCTATGTCTTAAAAATACCCATTGATTTGGCCTCCACAACCTTCTGTGGCAATGAATTCCACAGATTCACCACACTCTGGCTAAAGAAATTCCTCCTCGTCTCCTTCCTAAAGGAACGTCCTTTCATTCTGAGGCTGTGATGTCTGGTCCGAGACTCTCCCACTAGTGGAAACATCCTCTCCACATCTGCTCGATCTAGGTCTTTCACTATTCAGTAAATTTCAATGAGGTTCCCTCATCCTTTTAAACTCCAGCGAGTAGAGGGCCTTGTCGTCAAACGCTTATCATATGTTAACCCACTCATTGCTGAATGTTATATTTTCTTTACAGTTCTTAGAAGGATCATATTTTCTTGGCAATAATTAGGGCCTGATATTTTTGTAGAAGTGATCTGGTGATTCAACTCCACAGTTTCATCAAATGGTCAGGAGAATCCCCGGTTGTAGTTTAAATGTAAACTAGAGAAATAGGGTAGAAGCCCATGTTTAGTGAAAAACAACTTGAAAACTCATGTTAAGTGTGGGTAAAGGTTAGAACAGAATAATTTGGAAAAATGATACTGCTCCAATTTTGGGTTGTTAAATTTAAGAACTGGGCTTTAATATACCAATTTAGATGAATTAAAGGTTCCTCCCAAAACCGTGTAAGTCAGTAGCACAACAGAAATTGTATTGCACTGGAGGGTGGCTAATGTTGTACTTTGATTTAAGAATAGTACAAGGACAAGCCAGCAAGTACAAGCTAGTGACCCAAACAGTGGTTGGAGAGTTACTGGAGTGGATTCTGAGAGACAGAATGTACCTGCACTTGAAAAGAGGGGACTGACTAGGGATAAGTCAGCATGGCTTTGAGTGTGAGAGAGAGAGAGATTTCATAATTTTTTTTTTTTTTTTCATTCTTTTTTTTAATTTTTAGTAGAAGTAAGTACAATAATATGGTACCATATGTACCTAGTTTATATTGGCATGTTACAATTCATGTACAGCTTCTTATTATTTTTATTTTAAAAATAAAAAGGAGACAGAAAAGGAATAGAAAAGAAATAGAAAAGTGTGTGATATCAGAAAGTGAGAAAAGGAAAATGAGAAAAGAAAGAAAATGAAGAGAAAAGAAGCAGAGGTAGAAAGCAGAAGAATAAAGGAGAGATAGCTATTTGTTATTCTTGACCACCATTCACCCAGTCCTGAAACGGGTCGTTTCTACGTTTGTATTGCACCATATGCTTCCAAGAAGTCGACAAATGGAGACCGAGCGGAGGTAATTTTGTGAAAATTTCAAAGATTTCGCTCCAAAATTTGTGTAAGATTTCATAATCTAACAAAAACATACATAAATAAACTTCAGATACACTAACAGAAATAAACATGAACATACTTAAATTTAAAAAATTCATTACATCCCTAAATGATCGGTAAAAATTTCTAAATGACGTGGGTGAATGAGGGACTGTACCTGCACGCCAGGAAGCACAGACAGGACTGATGGAGACCGTGCATGCACCTGTACTCAAGTGAGTCACTTAATGATACATGAATCCGTCATGTACACCTCCTACTGACCACTTATGGCTTTTCTCACTGGCGCCGTATAGACGTCGCTAAATATGACGTTGCTAATTATGCAAAATGGACGTAGCTAAATATGCCGTATGTGTATAATAAAATTACGAATATGAAATTAAACACAAAAATGACTCACAAATGCATTTACATATGATAAGCCTATTTATCACTATTTTTCTCTGAACCCCTTGTGACCTCTCGCGGAACCCTAGCGTTCCAGGGAACCCCAGTTGAGAAATGCTGCTCTGAACCTTTCCTATACATGTACCTTCCAAATCCCTTTTCCATGTTGTACTGGTACCTGCCTCAACTACCTCTGACAATTGATTTCATATACCCATCACGCTCTGAAAAAATATCAAAAATATCAGGATCTGATTTTTGCAAAGAAAATATGATCCTTCTAAGAACTGCAAAGAAAATATAACACTCGGGAAGTAGTGGGTTAACATATGATGAGCGTTTTTACGACAATGGGCCTCTCCTCGTTGGAGTTTAGAAGGATGAGGGGGTACCTCATTGAAACTTGTCTGTGTGAAAAGGTTTCCCTCAGGTTCCTATTAAATCTTTCCCCACTCACCTTAAACCTATGTCCCCTGGTTCTTTTTTTCCTGTATTCGAGGTAAAAGACTGTTAATTTCCGCTATCTGTTCCCTTCATGATCTTATACACCTCTATTAGCTCAACCCTCGGCCTCCTGTGCTCCAAGAAACAAAGGCCAAGCCTGCCTAAACTCTCTGTAGATCAGGCCCTCAATTCTAGTGACATCCATATAAATCTTCTCTACCCTCCTTCCAGCTTAACAACGTCTTTCATATAGAAGGGTGGCCAGAACTGAACGCTGTGCTCCAAATACGGCCACAGCATTGTCCTGTACAACAATAATATAACATACCAACTTCTATACTCAATATTGGTGAAGGCCAATGTACAGATATCCTTCTTGATCACCCTATCGACCTGTGACATGCCTTTCAAAGACCAATGTAGCTGTACGAGATCTCTCAGCTTTATGATACTCCCTGGTGCCCTGACATTCATTGTGAAGGTCCTGCCCTGGTTTGATTGTGATTTTGACGAGGCAATGAAAAGGATTGACAAGGCCAGGGCAATGGGTAATGTATGTTGCATATATGAATTTTCGCAAGGTTTCTGCATGGTCGACTGATCACAATACTTCAAATGCGGCCTGACCAGCGCCTTATAGAGCCTCAGCATTATATCCCAGTTTTTGTATTCTAGTATTCTTGAAATAAATGCAAGCATTGCGTTTGCTTTCCTTACTACTGATTCGACTTGCAAAATAATTTTTTGGTAATGCTGCACCACCACTCCCAAGTCCCTTTTCTGGATCCTCCGATTTCTGGATTCTCTCCCCATTTAGAAAATAGTCTATGCCTTTATTCCTACTACCAAATTGCATGACTCCACACTTTTTAACATTATATTCCATCTGCCACTTCTCTGCCCACTCTCTCAACCTGTCCAAGTCATTCTGCATAGTCCCTGCTTTCTCTACACTACCTGCTCCTCCACCTATTTTCGTATCATCGGGAAACTTGGCTATAAAGCCTTCAATTCCCTCATCCAAATCCTTAATATACAACGTGAAGAGTAGCGGCCCTAGCACCGAACCCTGCAGAACTCCTTAGGAAGGATGTCATGAAGCTGGAAAGGAAGCGGAAAAGATTCACAAGGATATTACAGGGACTGGAAGGCTTGAGTTATAGGTAGAGACTAAACAGGCTGGGACTTTTCTCCCTTGGATGTGGGAGGTTGAGAGGTGATATTCATATACATAGACATATCGGTATCAGAGGTTATGTGGAGAAGGCAGGAGAATGGGGTTAGGAGGGAGAGATAGATCAGCCATGATTGAATGGCATAGTTGACTTGATGGGTTAAATGGCCTAATTCTGCTCCTTTCATTTGATATCTTATGATATACATATACATAGAAGTGTTTCAAACGTCTTTGCAGAAAGCAGACGAGGGGGAGATGGGAAGATGTGGCGAGTGATGGGGTCACGTTGGAAGTGGCGAAAATGACGGAGGACTATTTGTTGTATGTGACGGCTAGTGGGGTGGAAGGTGAGGACTAGGGGGACTCTGCCCTTGTTCCGAGTGGGGGGATGGGGAGAGAGAGCAGTGTTGCGGGGTATTGAAGAGACCCTGGTGAGAGCCTCATCTATGGTAGGGGAGGGGAACCCCCGTTCCCTGAAGAATGAGGACATTTCCGATGCCCTGGTGTGGAACATCTCATCCTGGGAGCAGATGCGGCATAGACTGAGGAATTGGGAGTAGGGGATGGAGTCCTTGCAGGAAGCAGGGTGGGAAGAAGTGTAGTCTAGATAGCCATGGGAGTCAGAGAGTATATAGTGGATGTCAGTCAAAAGTCTATCACCTGCGATGGAGATAGTGAGGTCAAGAAATGGTAGGGACGTGTCGGAAATGGTCCAGGTGTATTTGAGTGCCGGATGGAAGTTAGTGGCAAAATTTATGAAGTTAGTGAGTTGTGTGTGGGTGCAGGAGGTAGCACCAATGCAATCGTTGATGTAGCGGAGGTAGAGGTCGGGGATGGGGCCCTGGTAAGTCTTGAACAAGGATTGTTCGACGTACCCTACAAAGAGGCAGGCGTAACTGGGGCCCATGCGTGTGCCCATAGCTGCGCCTTGTGTTTGGAGGAAATGGGAGGAGTCAAACGAAAAGTTATTGAGGGTAAGGACCAGCTCCGCTAGGCGGAGGAGAGTATCAGTGGACGGGTATTGGTTGGTTCTCCGGTCGAGGAAGTACCGGAGGCCTTTGAGACCATCCTGGTGGGGGATGGAGGTGTAGAGTGACTGGACGTCCATGGTGAAGATGAGGGGATGGGGGCCTAGAGAATGGAATGTGCCGAGACGACGGAGAGTGTCTGAGGTGTCTTGAACATAGGTCGGTAGGGATTTAACCAGGGGGGATAGGATGGAGTCAAGGTATGTGGAAATGTTCTGTAGGGCACGAATAGGCAGAGACAATGGGTCTACCGGGACAGTCAGGTTTGTGGATTTTGGGGAGAAGGTAAAATCGGGCCGTGCGGGGCTGGGGAACGATGAGGTTGGAGGCTTGGGGGGGGGGGGGGGGGAGGGCAGGGAGTCGGAGTTGATGAAGTCAGTGATGGTGCTAGAGATAGTGGCCTGGTGCTCGTCAGTGGGGTCATGGTCCAGGGGTAGGTAGGAGGAGGTATCCGAGAGTTGGCGTGTGGCCTCAGCTTTGTAGAGATCGACATGCCAGACTACCACGGCACCTCCCTTGTCGGCGGGTTTGATAACCCAGTCTGGGTTGTTGCGGAGTGAGTCGATGGCAGTACGTTCAGGGGGGGAGAGATTGGAGTGAGACAGGGGAGTGGAGAAGTTGAGGCGATTGATGTCCCGCCGGCAGTTTTGAAGCCGGAAGACCGTGAGGGGGGGTTCACGAGGAAGGGGTCCGTTGGAGACGGGACAAGGGATCAACAGTGGGGGGCAGGGGGCAGTTTTGAATAAAAAGTTCTAAAGCCAGAATGGTGTAGATAAGGTGGATGGTCATGGTTTTTTCCCATTATATTTTACACGATAAAGTAGTTTGACCTGTAGAAGCAGCAACGTTTACTTTGCGATTCAGAGATTAATGTGGATCTTTAAAGCAGAAAAACAAACTGCAGGAAAAAATTCAATGGGTCTGACAGCATCATGAATTAATGAATAGGTTTATTAGCCAAGTATTCACATACCAGGAATTTGCCTTTGTGCTGCACCCAAGCAAAGAGTTGTCTATGTTGTGGGTGCAATCCAATATCAGGATTGGATCTTTACAGTTAGTTTGTAATTAATAGATGTAAAACCTGAATTGTGTTTGCTTTTGCAGGTGTTTGAGGGGAGGGCTGGTTATTTTGAGAATCATGCTGCCAAACTGGGTGCTACAGCAGAAAAAGCTGCTGCTGTTGGATCTGCAAACAAGAGCACCGTAGAAGGTATACGGACGGCTGTGAAGTCTGCTCGCGAGTTAACGCCACAGGTACTTTCTGTCATACCCGCAATCAGAATTTTTTTTTTTTAAGGTGTCCTTAAAAATCTCTTTCTATAACTTTCATTCCGCACACATTTAAACCCAAGTATTTTGGTTACGTTTTAGATACCAGTTTCATAACTTGAAATACAAAATCTCAATATGTATGCCAAAAAAGTTGCTCGTGGAACTTGGGAGCATCTGTGGAAGGGAATGAACAGACGACATTTCAAGTTGGGACCCTTCGTCTGACTAAATTTGAGTCTGAAGAAGAGCCTTGAACTGTACTGTCAATGGTCCATTTCTCTTCACAGATGCTGCCTGATTTGCTGAGTTCCCCCAACACTTTTTCTTGCTCAAGATTCCAGAGTCTGCAGTCTCTTGAATGGCTTGAATGCCATCACCTACTACACGGCAAAATCAGGAAGCAGCTCAAATGTCAGCAAAGCATCACTCCCTGATGAGCTCAATGCGTTTTACACACGCTTTGATGGGGAGAACACTGATGTGTCTTCCCGAGCCCCCATTCGCCATGATGGTTTTCAGTCACAGAGTCCGACGTCAGAAGATCCTTCAGGGGGGTGAACCCTCGGAAAGCGCCTGGACCTGATGGCATACACGGTCGTATTCTAAAAGCCTGTACGGACCAACTGGCTGGAGCTTTTACGGATATTTTCAACCTGAGGTCTGAGGTTCTCACCTGCCTTAAAAGGGCATCAATAATACCGGTGCCCAAGAAGAGAAAGGTGACGTATCGACCAGTGGCACTAACGTCTGTGGTGATGAAGTGCTTTGAAAGGTTGATCATGGCGCATATCAACTCCTACCTCGACAAGAACCTCGACCCACTGCAGTTCGCTTACCGCCATAACAGATCAACGGTGGATGCGATCTCACTGGCTCTCCACTCCGGTCTGAATCACTTGGACAACAAAAACTCATATGTCAGGCTGTTATTCATCGATTACAGCTCGGCATTTAATACCATCATCGCCTCCAAGCTGGTTACCAAGCTCTAGGATCTGGATCTCTGCGCATCCCTCTACAATTGGATCCTCGACTTCCCCATCCACAGACCACAGTCCGTATTGGAGGAAATGTGTCATCCTCGATAACAATCAGCATGGGAGCACCTCAAGGCTGCGTGCTCAGCCCTCTGCTTTATACTAATGACTGCATAGCCGGACATAGTGCAAACTCCATCATCAAGTTTGCCGATGACAACACTGTTGTGGGACAAATCACTGATGGGGACGAGTCAGAGTATAGAAGTGAGATCGACCGATTGACCAAATGGTGCCATCACAATAACCTGGCTCTCAACAACAGCAAAACCAAGGAACTGATTGTGGATTTTGGAAGGGGTAGGATAGGGACCCACAATCCCGTTTATATCAACGGGACGATGGTGGGAAGGGTCAAGAACTTCAAATTCCTGGGCGTGCACATTTCTGAAGATCTTTCTTGGTCTCGGTACACTAATGCAATTATAAAGAAAGCACATCAGCGCCTCTACTTCCTGAGAAGGCTATGGAGAGTCAGCATGTCAAGGAGGACTCTCTTGAACTTCTACAGGTGCACAGTAGAGAGCATGCTGACTGGTTGCATCGTGCCTTGGTTCGGCAATTTGAGCGTCCAGGAGCAGAAAAGGATGCAGAAAGTTGTGACCACTGCCCAGTCCATCATCAGCTCTGACCTCCCCACCATCGAAGGGATCTATCGCAGTCGCTGCCTCAAAAAGGCTGGCAACATCATCAAGGACCCACACCATCCTGGCCACGCACTCATTTCTCCGCGACCATCAGGCAGAACGTACAGGAGCCTGAAATCTGTTACATCCAGGTTCAGGAACAGCTTCTTCCCCACAGCCTTCAGGCTATTAAACTTGCCAACAAACAGACTCTGAACTGTAACAGCCTATTGCACTTTATCTGCTTATTTATGTGTATATTGAACTGAACTGTTCTGTATTTTTGCTTACAATATTCTGTTGCGCTGCAGCAAGCAAGAATTTCATTCTCCTTTCTGGGACGCATGACAATAAATTCTCTTGACTTGACTCTTGTAGCTCTATGTATGTTGTGATCCTAGATTTTGACCCAAGTGCTCAATTAACTATACTTTTAGCACTTTGTCTGTGTAACAGCTTGTATGCAAAGGATGCTGAACAATGGATGATGATGATGTCATTAACCTGTTTAAATTATTTTTATTGTATTTTCTTTTTATCCAAAAATTGCAAGTCAAATGGCTTCAGATATCACAGGGATGTCATCAGCAATAAAACTTAAGAATGCTCTGAAAGGAAAGAGTATGTTGCAGAAATATCCAAACTAAATTCTTCCCTAGATTAAAAATCTACCAAATGTTCACTCTGTTACTGACTTCCTTGTACAGGTGGTTTCAGCTGCTCGTATCCTGTTGAGAAACCCTGATAACCAGGCTGCCTATGAACACTTTGAAACCATGAAGAACCAGTGGATTGATAATGTTGAGAAAATGACTGGTAAGTAGAGGTTTTTCGTTACATGGACTGCAAAATTCCAGTGAGTAGAGTCAAACAGCATGGAAACAGTAAAACAGCATGGAAACAGGCCTTTTTGCCCAATTTGTCCATGCTGACCAAGATGGTCAGTCCACACTTGTCTGCATTTGGCCCCTCTATATACTTTAAAAACTGTGTGTGTGCGTGCGCGCGCCTTGGGCCCCTCGTCGAAAACCAGATGCAAAAACGCGGAGATTTTTATAAATTCGCTAGGGATTGACCTTATGCGTTCAGCAATCCACTCCTTGGTCAATTATTGCCCCAGATTTTGAATAAAATTGATCACAAAACTCACTTTTTAAAAAAAATAATCGCCGCTTGAGCTGCTGACGTCACAATGCCCACATTCCCACCAATCGAGGCCCACCTGCCTCCAGGCCCCGCCCCCCGCCGCTGTGGACTAAAGCCCCGCGCCCAGCCCAAGTACGCTCACGCCACGCCTCTCGCATCTAATATATCAGGACCCATAAGAAAACAATCTTGTGTATATGTTTTCATGTAATCTCGACGTTGAAAATATCTAAAAAAAAATTGGCATTCAAATCATATTTCTCCTGCAGTTCTTGAAAAGAGGAGAGAGTCCTCTTCTGATAGAGGTCTCCCACAGTATTGATTCCCTGATTCTTCCATTGAGCAAACACCACATCTAAAGTAGACGGTTTAAAAGAGAGATTATTTGCAATGGGAAGAAGGAGAGACATGTTTCTCAATTTAAGACTGAGTTTCAGCTGTTTCCAGACACGGATAGTACTATGTATTATCGGGTTTTGCTCATACGTTGACTTATTCAGATGTATTGGAGATAGGAGAATCGAGTCTTTACAAAAAGGCAAACAATTTTCCCTCTCCATTTTTAACCAATTTACATGTTGACATATATTGTCCAACCGGAAAGTTGTATTTTTAATATTAGTTGCCCAGTAGTAAAAGAGAAAGTTAGGTAGAGCTAATCCTCCGTTTTCTTTGGATTTGCACAAATGTCTTTTGTGTATTCGGTGGGTTTTGTGGTCCCAAATAAAGTTAGTAACAATAGAGTCAATTTTTTTGAAAAAGCTTTTAGGGAGATATATCGGGATTGATCGAAATAAGTATAAAAGTTGCGGAAGGAAGATCATCTTTATGGCATTTAATCCACCAAGAAGGGAAATAGGAAGTGTTTTCCAAAATTGGATATACGTATACAGTTTAGTAATTAATGGTGGGAAGTTTGTTTTAAACAAAGAGGAGTACTTTATAGTCACGTAAATTCCAAAATGTTTGAACTTTTCAGTAACAATTCTGAAGGGAAACTGTTGGAGTTGAGAAGGGTCTTGTTCTTTTATTGGCATGATTTCACTTTTATTCCATTTAATTCTGTATCCAGAAAAGGAACCAATTTGTTCTATAAGAATCTTATGATAATTAAAGGAATAATATAATAGTCTACTTTTCTTTTAATTTTGTTCTATAAGAAACTAGGTTATTAAATGTAAGTAAAGTAAACAGTGCAGATTTGAGGCTATAGTGGCTCTGGTGAGTTGGGAAATTACATTTGGGTATAAGGGGATGATCAGCCATGATCACATTGAATGGCGGTGCTGGCTCGAAGGGCTGAATGGCCTATTGCATCTATTGTCTATTGACACAACAAACAGCAGCTTGCATTTAAAGAATCAGTACTTCATTATTTCCCACTATTTGGGAAAATATGTCAAACAGACAGAAATAAATAATCAAATCTTAACTGACAAAATAACAAAGATATAAGTAGATGAAAGGTAATA
This sequence comes from Amblyraja radiata, assembly GCF_010909765.2. Lineage (NCBI taxonomy): Eukaryota > Metazoa > Chordata > Chondrichthyes > Rajiformes > Rajidae > Amblyraja > Amblyraja radiata. Next base: position 92,108 of record NC_045992.1, read on the forward strand.
TCAGAAAAGGCCTAAAATAGAGCAGCAAGCCGCAAGTTTCCGAATTCAATGATGGATGATATCCAGGGTGTTGATATGGGGAATTAAGGCAATATATGAGCATAGGAAATGTTAGAAATTCAAAATATGAAACAAAAATAGACTGACTTTTTCAAGAGGTGTGCATATTGGAAAATATTTAGTTAATACGGATTCCCTGCAGAAATGGGAAATATTAGATTGGGAATTAAACATAACATGGGCAGGGAAATTTCACAGACAAATTGTGTCTGTCTTAGCAGAAGACAACGGTGGGGAAAGTGGATCCTGAGAGATCGAGGAGCCTTCCTACGTGCTTGCATGCTTCATATTAACATTGAAAAGACTCTCAGGTCCCGCTGAATACAACATTTTCCCACTATTTGGGAAAATAATCTTCCTCTCTTTTCCATCCTAAGTGACTGATGTCATTTTCCCACATTATATTCCAGTAAGACACGTTATATCCCCTGAGGTCTCTTTGCACCCACTTTACTGCCCACATTAGCTTTGGACCATCAGAAAATCTGAATATTCCTGTTTAATACTCTCTTGCAGTACAGGTACACAACCTTTTATCCGAAAGCCTTGGGACCAGACACTTCTCGGATTTCGGAATTTTTCGGATTTCGGAATGGAAGATTTTTAGCGTAGATTAGGTAGGTAGCGCGGGCGGCTTGAACAGTCTGGAGCGGCTGCCTCCTCCCCGGAGACCGGGGAATCATTGTAAATCATTGCTTAAATGTTAGTCAGTTCGTTTGGAGGGATTTTATGTGGTGGGGGGGGGGTGAAGGGGGAAACTTTAATTCTTAGTCCCCTACCTGGTCGGAGAGGCGGGGAGCGGGCAATGCCTTACCGGGTCGTCGTGCAGTAAGCTCCGGAGCGCTGTGGCCGCCGACTCCCAACATCGCGGAGCTGGGGCTGCGGGCGTCCGGCCGCGGGCGGCGCCGGTTGGAGCTCCGACCCCGGCGAACTCTACCCCTGGCTGCGCGGCGCTCCAAATCCAGCGCGGCCCGCGGCCGGACGCCCGCAGACCCAGCTCCGCAATGTTGGGAGTCGGCGGCCACAGCGCTCCGGAGCTTACTGCACGGCGACCCGGTAAGGCATTGCCCGCTCCCCGCCTCTCCGACCAGGTAGGGGACTAAGAATTAAAGTTTCCCCCTTCACACCCCCCCAAACTAACTGACTAACATTTAAGCAATGATTTATAGATGTTTAAGTGTCTCCCCGGTCTCCAGGGAGGAGGCAGCCGCTACAGTAGTGCAGACCTGGGTTGACCGTGGGTCGTTTCGGGTCAAGTTTGGCGGCAAACGCGAGCTTTGGTGTGCAGACAACATCCTGGAAAAAATGTCCGGTTTTCATAGCTTTTCGGTTTCCGGAACCTGGGATAAAAGGTTGTGCACCTGTACCTTATTGATGATCTTATGTAAGTCCCCAGCCATGTGTTCCCCTTGTCTATTTTGCTGATAGCAAAATCAGTTATCTTTGCCAGATTAGTTATGCATGATTAACATTTCATAAGCCCTGGTGACTGCCCAATTATATTACTGTTGTCCAACTGCTCTATTTCTGATATTCCTCCATATCTGTTATGTAGGGGAAATTAACGTAGTTACATAAATCACATTTTTCTCCCTAATTTCCATTTTTCACACACCTTAACATTTCTTGGCATAGCTACTATATGCTGTAAAAATGAGTGTTATGAAAGTTGCATTATCTGTGCTGTCATAATGATATATACATTTCCTTACTTTGTCATATTCTCTAAATTACAGGATTCAATCTAAATCAACTCTAACCCAACATTGATCTGAAATTACAATGATTAAGAAGTGGATTTCATGCATCTTTTGCTATTATTATTCCCTGTCCTCGGTTTCGTGACTTATTCAGTAGTTCCGTGTATCTCTGGTGAATGATCAGCTTCCTATCACTTGCTGATGTTTCCATTCAATATCTCCCAGCAACTGTACGAGAGTGCCCTCTTGCGAACCTGTGCTTTCCCCATTCAGCAATAGTGACATTAGGAGGTCACCAGTGTCCCTAATTACATGGTGCCCAGAATGATGGATTTCACCTTTTTTGTATGAGAATTAAAAGTCTTACATTTAGAACTGTTTATCGGCTGAATGATTATGATGCTGGATAAACATGTCATTCATCCTGCAGGTTTAGTCGATGAAGCTATTGATACCAGATCCTTACTGGATGCCTCTGAGGAAGCCATCAAGAAAGATATCGACAAATGCAAAGTAGCAATGGCCAATGTACAGCCTCAAATGCTAGTCGCAGGAGCAACAAGCATTGCTCGTCGGGCAAACAGAATTCTTTTGGTTGCTAAAAGGGAAGTTGAAAACTCAGAAGACCCAAAATTTCGTGAATCGGTAAAGGCAGCATCTGATGAACTAAGCAAAACGATCTCACCCATGGTAATGGATGCTAAAGCTGTAGCTGGAAACATTTCAGATCCTGGTAAGGCACGGTCGTATTTCATCTCTTACTCTGCACTTGACCAGATGTTTGAAAGGGGCTTCCTTGTAATAAGGATAGACACAAAATACTGGAGTAACTCAGCGGGACAGGCAGCAAGAGTTCAAGAGAGAGTTTTATTGTCATGTGTCCCTGATAGAACAATGAAATTCTTGCTCTGCTTTAGCACACCAGAACATAGTAGGCACGAATACAGAACAGATCAGCCTCACTGAGGCTCAAATGACAATAAATTGTATTGTATTGTATTGTATTGTTGTACATCACAGGAACAGGCCCTTCATTCCACTACTTGTCATATACGATGCAAGGTTAAAGTTATCTCCTCTACCTGCATGGGATTCATATCTGTTAGGTAAATACATTGACTTTGCAAAGATCGACTTAAAAAAGAATTTCTACTCAGCCTAGTAGATTTCCCAATTGGTCATGAGTTTAAATTGAGCAATAAAATTAACAAACCATGAGGGGGATAAGTTTTTTTTAATGTATTTTTTTTTCTCATAATTTTATTTGCATCCATGAAGCAGTTTTGTACATTGATAAAAATTGTAATGTAGTTTCCCTATTGATGGGATTAGATTTTGCAGTTTTTGTTCAATGATTTATCAATTTATGTTTGGCTTAAGTATTTAAAAAGAGTCTATTCAAAGCATTGTTCAATAATCTATGCTTCTGACTTGTAGGACTGCAGAAAAGCTTCTTGGATTCTGGATATCGAATTCTAAGTGCTGTAGCTACTGTTCGAGAAGTTTTCCAGCCTCAGGAGCCAGACTTCCCTCCACCACCGCCTGATCTGGATCAGCTTCAGGTTTGTGTATTTTTGATACAATCTTTTAATTGGACTACGAACAAACCCAGATTATATTAATAAACAGGTAAAATACCCATAATTTTACACAATATCCAAATTGCCAACAGAATTTTTAAATTACGTTGTGAATTTTTGTGGAAAGAATGCATTACTGCTTTCGTATGATTTTAATAATTATCCTTGAGATGAAACCTTGCAAATGAGTGAGTTGTCACAAAATGCTGAACTCAGCGGGTCAGGCAGCATCTCTGGAGAGAAAGAATGGGTGGCATTTCGGGTCGACACCTTTCAGTCTGAAGAAGGGTCTCGACCCAAAACGTTACCTATTCCTTCTCTCCAGAGATGCTGCTTGTTCCGCTGAGTTACTCCAGCATTTTGTGTCTATCTTCGGTTTAAACTAGCATCTGCAGTTCCCTTCTACACAATGAGTGAGTAGTATTGTATTGCTGTTTTCACAGCAATAAAGTTTAGTGCATAATCTTTTTGTTAAATATTGATAACAATTAGTTGAAAAGATATTTAATATCTTTAAGATATTTATTACGAAGATAGAGTCAGTGTGGAAACAGGTCCTTCGGCCCATGGCGACCAACAAGCCCCATCTACACTAGTTCTACCTACCTGTGTTTGGCCCATAATCCCTCTAAATCTTTCCTATCCATATACGTGTCTAAATTTTTCTTAAACATTGCGATAGTACCTGCCTCAATTGCCTCCTCCACCAGCTCATTCCTTATATCCGCCACCCTTTGTGTAACAAAAGTAACCCCTCGGGTTCCTATTAAATCTTTCCCCTTCTCGTCTTAAACCTATTCCCTCTGGTTCTTGCTTCCCCTACTCTATTCCTCTTATGATTTTGTACACCTCTATAAGATCACACCTCATTCTCCTGTGCTCCAAGGAATAAAGCCGTAGCCCACTCAACCTGTCCCTGTGGCTAAGGCCCTCGAGTATAGGCAACATCCTCGTAAATCTTCTCTGCACCCTTTTCAGCTTGACATTTTCCCATAACATGGTGACCAAAATTGCACACAATTCTCTATATGTGACCTCACCAACGTCTTCGATAACTGCACCTAGGTCAATGTACCTAAAACCTTTTGGACCACGCTACCTACTTGTGACACTACTTTCAAGGAAATATAGCCCTGCACTACTAGATCCCTCTGCTGTACAACCCTCTCTAGAGCTTTGTCATTCACAGTGCAGGTCCTGTCCTGTGTCGATGAAGTGGATGGGGAATTGGACAAGCTAATATAAGCTATAATAAAATGTTAGAGTTTAAATCCAGCTAAATTCATTCATTTATTTGAACCTCTTAAAAGATCTGCTGATGCTGTGTACATCATGCAACTTCTATCATACGTGCAATATTGTATTCTTCAAATAAGGCTACTAAATTTGTTGTGCCATGTTGACACAGACACAAGCAGCAGACACATCCAGTTACCTTGACAATTGTGTGTAGGCAGTGTATCATTGCAGTGTATCAGCAATGTTAATGTTGGTCACAGAGCTGTGGTGGCAGCATTAATCACTGGTGTATTACTGTGGTGTATCACTAATGTGTCACTGTGGTGTATCACTATTAATCATTGGTGTATCCATAAGTCTGTAAGTTCAATGCTTGCAGTCAGAAAGGGAGCAGTAACAGCCAACTGTGAGGCAAACAGACAGTGCAGAAGTGGATACGCTCGCATTACCTTTTGGGTAATTGTGGGAGTTATGACGGCTTGAGGGACTACAGCCAGCTCTGAGTATACACTGTCACAAATGGCTCGTTTGCACAGATGAAGAAAGACAAGTGAGAGATGGTCGGTGTTGGAAAGTTTAGCAGTTAGGGAAACAGACAGGTATTTCTGTGGCCACAGGTGTGACTCCAGGATGTTGTTGAAAATCATAAATAAACGCTACTATTCAAGAAAGGATTTAGAACCAAAAATAGGAACCTCTAGAGCAGTTATCTTCATATTTGTTATGGGAAATTACTTGAATCTTTTGGTTGCTAAAATTGCGAATTTTGTCTGTTGGAAACTAGCACAGTCGTACTGTTTAATCATAGGAGACATGTATTTGGTAGACAAATCCTTTCGCCAGAGCACAGTTTACATTTGAATGACATTTGCAGATTTTCTTCACTTTGCACAAAATTATATATCTGAATTTCCATGGAAATACGTTTCCTTTTATAAAATGAACATAAAAATGAACCTTAATGGTACTTTGTGCATTCCCTACAGGTAATTAAATAGTAAGTTTTATACCACAATGGGTTTGATTAAAAATTTTGCTTTCAATTATTTAAAAAAAAACTGGAAATAATTAAATTATTAAAGAGGAATTGCAAAGAAAATTGGACAATTCATTCTGCTGTTTTTCAGCTGAATGATGAACCTGCTCCTCCTAAACCACCGCTTCCTGAGGGTCAGGTTCCACCACCAAGGCCACCTCCTCCTGATGAAAAAGATGAGGAATTCCCTGAAATGAAAGCCGGGGAAGTTGTAAATCAGCCGATGATGGAGTCAGCTCGGCAGTTGCACGATGAAGCCAGGAAGTGGTCAAGCAAGGTGAGATCTTTATTAGTCCTTAAAATCGTGCACTATCAGATTTTTCGTGATTTGGGAGCGCAGATATCAACCTTTGTTCTTTGTATGTCTGTTTAAATTTGTCACATTAATTTTGTTGACTTCTATGTGAAGCTCAATCAATTTCAATTTAAATGTTGCTTGAAATTGAAATAATTATTTCCTTTGTAATCTTTTGATCCTTCTAAAGTTAAATGTTTTAAGAGTATACTAACTTACTGCAATATATAATTTGTGAGTCAATCATTTTGGTGCGGATTGCATATGGAAAACCTAAAAAAGAATATGTGGTTACTGAACATGGAAATCACATTTAATAATCCAGTGCAGCAGTGACTAAACCAGCCAATACATTGATTATTTTATTTGAAATGGATGTGTAAGAAAACAGTTCCCATTGTAGGCCATGTTACTTGAACATTTCAATTTAATATGTCACTTCACATGTCGACCAAAACACACATCGGTGATTCCAGTATTTCTCAACATCCAGTAGTGGTTTAGGTGAGAATACAAGGGACAATTTGTTAGTACTTGACTTATTCTTGCAAACTACACTGATACTGAATCATGTATTGCATAAAAATATAACATCCAATTTGTTCAGTGTGAAATTGATGACCTGTGCTTTAATACTGTCGGCAAGTGTTGAAAATTAAATCGTATACATTTTTCATCTAAGAGCATTTTGACGTTTCCTTGGAAGAACTGCAACGTTAGATGGCTTCAGACATAAGCAAGACTTTCTACACTGTACCAGTTCATTGGAAAGCTTGAACCTGTTGGCTAATGGTTATTGGGAGCCGGTGTTAGGTCATCTATGTCCAAATTGAACAGACAGCACCAGTTATTGGGTCTATAAAACATCGGTATTGTAATTTTCTGACCATTTAGCTTTGACTGTTTTATGTAAACATTTGAAACCTTTTGAAAGTGAGATCTTCAAATCTTCCACCACCTCGTGCAACCACCTGCCTACAATTGTTCACCTTTTTGTTAACATTCACCTTACACATTCGATGTTGTAAGATTTGCTGGAAGATGCCAAGAAATTCTGAATCTTGAAAGAAAAATGTTTGAATATTTTTACACAATGTGAATTTAGACCCAATGAGGAAAATTAACTTTTTGTGCTTTAAAAAATAATTTAGAATCGAAAATATGTTCAATTTTACAAGAAAATCTGCTTAAGTAAACAAATGGCGAAAGAGTGCATTTTTTCTCTTTCCCTTTTCTAGCCTGTTCTGTACTATTTTTGTGCATATTGCGATCTTTCTTGACAAGACGTGAAAGATAAAACTTTATTTTTTGTGTGTTTAAAGTAATTAGCTTAATTTGGAATGCAACTTATCTGCTTTGAAAAGTATGTTAAAGTGTAGGTGGGTTGCATAGCAGAACGTGAGAAAGAATGCTCAGCTATCAGGTAGAAGCAAGAAATCCTAAACTGGGACCGTCCTTGGTATTCTGTAGAGACAAAACCTAGCTAAGGTTTGTATGGATGTGATGAAGGTGAAAGATGGACTTCAAGTTGAAAATTGTGATTGAGATGAGCTGGAAGATCCAGGCTGGAGCAGCCAAAGGCATTCATGTTGGGTCTGCAAATAGAACCTCTGCCGTGGGGAATGCTGACAGTAGCAAACCTTGAAGCGCTAATCAACATTTAGAGGTTCTGCAAAGCCAGCTCCCCAATCATCGAGTTGAATTTAATTAGTAATATTTGGCTTGGGGCATGTGAATGTTAATTAGGTGGGATTCATTTTAGCACGGTAATTAAATCTGCAGTCAGGCTTGGGTTACTCAGTGGTGGCTGGAAGTAAGGAGGAGGGGTAAGAAATGCATTAAATGTAAGCTGTTTCTTACAATTGCTGATGTTAAATGTGAGAACAAGGGTTTAAGTGAAGGAACATCTTTGTTGAATTGTAACACGTTGGTCGGTTCCCATCAGGCACAGAACTCGCTATCAAAATATGGAGGGGACTGGGTGGACAGTTTTTTGGCTGCCGCACGTGCATGCGCACACTCACACACACATGCGCAAGGCTTCGGAGGCTCAATCCAGCGCTAAATGCAGCTCAACTCTGCCTATCTCGCCGGGTTAACGTACAAGCCCTGACTGGACTGACGGGACACCAGCGCTGCTTTTCCACGCTGGCCATATATCCCACAAGCCCAGGCAGGTTCACCTGGTGGGACAGGCAGAGTTGAGCTGGGTTTAGCGCTGCTTCTCTGCGCTGGCTGTGGGCCTGGGGGTACAGCTCGCGTCTGACTCCTGACCTCTCTGGCCACCCGTGGAGAGGGGAGCACTCGGGTGGGGACGGGACAGCGCCGGAGAGCCGGCCGGGATCGATCCTGGCTGCGGATGAGGCGCAGGTCTGTGCCACGTCTCCCTTCTCCAATCACCGCACTCAATCCTCAGTCCCACCCTCCCCCCCCACTCCTCCCTCCTCCAATCATCGTGTGAATCATCATGTCCCGCCCCCATTGCCTGCTAACCGACGTCTCTCTCGTCCAATCGATCAGCCCTCGATCAGCCGTCCTACCTCCACGGTAAGCGGAGATTTTAAAATCCGGATGACAAAAACTTGGGGGGGATGTCCCCCACCTCTCAAAACATGGTGGGGGGACGTGTCCCCTCTGGCCCCCCGGGTTTTCCGCCCCTGGTTCCCATTGCACCAATTGAAAACATTCAGGTGCCCTGGCCAACCTTCACCCCTCAACCAAAATCAAAAAAACAGATCTAATCATTACTGTATTTTTATTGCAAAAGTTTTCTTTGTGAACTGGCTGCCAGACTCTGTTATTTACTGGAGATGTCGGAAACTGCAGATGCTAGTATCTTGGACAAAACAATGCTGGAGGAACTTGGTGGGTCAGGCAGCATATGTGGAGGGAATGGTCAGAAAGTGTTTCGGATCGGGGCGCCTGAAGAACGGTACCGGCCTGAAATAGTTTCTGTCCATTCTCTCCACAGATGCTGCCCAACCCACTGAGTTCTTTCAGTACTTTGTTGTTTTCCTGCTTTACTGCATTGACTACACCTTAGATTGGCCTTAGATTGCTTAGGGATGAATGAGAGCATGAGAGGTGCTGAATAAATCTGAGTCTCGGATTCTTGCATTGACTTTGGTCTTTTGTGTTTCTATTTCCTATTGTTTACTTTTATTATCTTGTGGTATGTCTTATCTTGTGAAATTCCTTTCATTGCCAGCACACTGTCTCGCATCCCATTGCTTTTCGATATCCTAACTTCTATCTACCTTTGCATTCTGTTTCCTATTGGGTTTATGTCAGCTGATCCTGTTCTCTTTTTTGTGTTCAGTGTTTGTGCAAATGGTCAAACCAGTGAGTGTACAAGATTTTTTTTTCTGTGGGATTTCTGGGGAAAAGTCTTTCCTTTGAGCATGATTCATCTGTTTTTTTCAAAATGTTCACTCACAAATTAAACAACCATCTCTTTTTCCCTTACTAAATTTCCTAGGTACTTTTTTTTGTCCTTTACAGAATGAAAAGATACCTAATTGCTAAAATAGCTCCATCCATATCCTCTTTCCTTCTCCTGTCTTTTCTACTAACTCTCTCACTGTCTTTCCATCCTCCTGCACATGGTACCATTACAGCCTGATGTGACTGATGAGGCAAGTGAAGCACTTGAGGCTGATGTAGATGTGTATGATGATGATGATGCTGATGATGACGATGACGATGATGATGTTGAGTTGACTCTTCCCTCTGACAATGAAGATGATTACGAGCCTGAGTTACTTTTAATGCCTACAAATCAGCCAGTTAATCAGCCAATGCTGGCTGCAGCTCAGTCTTTGCATCGAGAAGCAAGAAAATGGTCTAGTAAGGTACTCTTCAGTTTTTCCCAATGGCAGTTCATTCGTTTGCATCCGATCTTTCAAAGCATTGGTCCACTTGCACCACCGCAGATTCTTGCTGGATTTTGTGAGCCTGAAGTTAAATGTTTGTCTGCATTCCTGAAGAAATGAAATTGGCTTCACATGGTTCCTCATCAAGGTCAGCAGTTGATAATTAAAAAAGTTGACTTTGATGCATTTGGAAGCATTATTGTTTGCTGAGTACATTTAGATCTACATGGTCAACCTTCAAAACTGTAGTTTCTCCATTGCTTATGAAGCCATACATGAAGGTTTCTGAATAACTTCCGGATTGTAAATATGTCATAATATTTTTTCACTGAACCTTGTAATTTGTGATGCTTCTTCCCAAGGGTGGATGGATGGAGATGGATATAAAAAATGGACATTGTTCTGGCAGTAACTGTTAAAGGAAGACTGTCTGCTGAAATGCCTTTAAAATGGTTTTAAGATAACTTGTGCTGGATTTACCCCCCCATGCAAAATTTAGCACGTTATCTTAAAACCATTTCTGTATGGATACTTTCTAATGTTTCCAAATATCTCTGATCAGAAACATTTCATCACAGTTTCCTTAACAAAAATAATACAATAGTGAATAGACTCACCACATTTAATTAATGTTAACAAAATTAAGAAAATCACCTTCATTCCATTTAATGAATAGTTGTGCCCCTTTCCAATGAGTGATGTTGTGCTGGAGGTGCAACTGTGACTGGTATGAAGTTGAGGGATCAAATATGAAATGCATCCAGCTCTCTCAAAGGGCCTGGTTCTGACCTCCATCACATCTGTGCTTTGGTGCAGAGGTTCAGAACATGCTGATGCATACACTGTCGCAATGGATGATCCGGCCTGTTTTTCACCTTTGCTAATCCAAATAGGAAGTGAGCTTCCATCTCCAGAAATTTACAGAACATTTTGTTCTCAATTTCCTGAACGGGGAAACTACGAATGAAAACGGTGTCAGTTCTTCACAGATTGGAGGAGTTCTCCAGTGGTGTTTCTGGAAACTGGAGATTGCATTCACATTGGATTGTTTTAATACATATATTCATTGACAATATCATTCCTTTAAGGTTATTTAATCTCCAGTACCTCACTTCTCATTCCCAGTCCAAAGTGAAGGAAAAAAAATCATTGTGATCCTTCCACCATGACCAGAGGGTCCTTCCTTATCCAAAGAAAGCACCATGCAAATGTATATTGCCTTTGGTGTCTAATGTGGGAGAGAACAACTTGCATTCATTAATAGCTGCATGGTCTTCCCATTCTATAGATAACATTCTGGTTCCATCCCAAGTTACTTCCACCCTAGTAGAGACTAATTAAAACTAAATGAAGTTCCTCTATTTTATTTCTAACGACATTGCCACATTTTAATATTTGTAATAGTTTTAGTAATTCAAAGAGGAAAAAATCCACCCATGACAGTGCAGAAAAACGTTTGCGATGTTTTGGGCATTTTCTTAAAATAAAGTAGTTGAAAGCAGAATTAAAGTTGACGTGCCTCAGTATGCTTTGCTATATTAGAGGTGCTAAATAAATGACCGGTAAGCTATTTATTGTAAGTTACAAACTTTGAGTTTTCAAAGTATTAGTTATAGTGCAGCACATTTTATTCTTACAATTTTGCTCTTCAAAAATATTATAATGGACATTCTTCCTTTTTAGATTGCAGCCTTACTAACATGCAGTGTTTGTGCCATTGAATGAAGTTTTTATTTTCATTCTACATTTAGTCTGCATTATTTGACTTTTCAGTGCTAGAAGCGTTTGATTAATTTTATTGGTAAGACAGCATGTGATCATTCTGCTTTTACTAACATTTCATCCATGTATTGCTGTGCTTTGAAACGCACTGTTGAATGCCTGACCCTGTTTTTGATCGTGCCCATGCATATTAAAACAGAATGTTTGCTGTGTGGCATTTTATGAAACATTTGAACATTTTTAAATTATTGGTTTAGCTTTTATTAATAACATCAGTTGACAAAATTAAAATAATAATCAAATAGAAGAATTTGAATTTTACTTTTAAGTTTGAACAGAGCATTTCTAGAGAAAATGTTGAAACAGCTATTGCATTTATTGCTAGTCCCTTCATGCCTATTGTATTTACTTAAATGGAAAGCTCATTTATGTCTAATAACAGTATGTTTCTATACTTTTTGGAACAATTTAGGTTTTTGTTTTAAATTGCATGCGTTTGAAATTTATATTACCAACATTACAGTTGTTGATGAGGTTTATTTTCTGTTCATATAGTTTGATGAGAAGTGAGTTATGCAATATTGTGCAAAAGTTTGAAACTGTTTACAAAATCATACCATTTATTGACAAGTTGTTAACTTTGTGGAAAATACCCATATGACGACAATTTCACTATGTGATTCATTTTTTTAAACCTTGGCTGTTTTGGAATTCTTGTGAAAATTAAAATGGTAGTGAGGACCACAAATGATTTGTAGTGAATGAATTGGCTATAGGAACTCAGTGGGTCATGCAGCATATGTGGTGGGAAATGAACAGTCAACATTTCTGGTCGAGACTCTTCATCTGGACTGAAGAAATAGAAGGAAAGTAGCCAGCATGCAGAGGTGGTGGATAAGAGCTGGCATGTGACTGATCATACAGGTGTTGATTGGCAGGTGAGATTCGGTTGGGGAGGGAAGGGTGACGATCATGGCTAGTTGATAAGTGGAGACTCACCAACTCTGCGCCAACAATCAATCACCACTTTAGATACATAGATAACAGGTGCAGGATAAATGCAGTGCATTTGGCCCTTCGAGCCAGCACCGCCATTCACTGTGATCATGGCTGATAATCCACATTCATTACCCCGTTCCTCCCTTCTCCCCATATCCCTAGATTCCACTAGCCCTACGAGCTCTGACACTCTTTCGAATGCATCCAGTGAATCGGCATCCACTGCCTTCTGAGGCAGAGAATTCCACAAATTCACAACTCTCTATGTTAAAAAGTTTTTCCTCATCTCATTTACACTGATCATATATTCCACTAGACCCATAGAATCGTGGAGCTGTATAGCATGGAAATAGGTCCTTTGGCCCACCTGAGGAAGGGTCTCGACCCAAAACATCTCCCATTCCTTTTCAGAGATGCTGCCTGTTCCGCTGAGTTACTCTAGCATTTTGTGTCTAACTTCGGTGTAAACCAGCAACTAGCAGTTCCTTCCTACACATTCGGCCCACCTTGTTCATACCAATCAAGATAGCACACTGGGTTAGTCCCATTTGCCCCATAGGCCTCTAAACCCTTCCTATCGATACATTTGTCCACGTCTTTTAAACTTTTATTGCTCCCTCTGGCAGCTCATTCCATGTACAGACTACCTTGAGTGATAATAATACCCCTGAGGTCCCTCTTAGATCTCTCACCTTAAGCCATATGGAGTTTTAGAATCTACTCTTGGGGGAAAAGAAACTGAGCATTCACTTTATCCATGCCACTCATGATTTTGTACGCCTTTGGACAACACAAAGGCGCAGCGGCAGGGTTGCTGCCTTACAGTGCCAGAGACCTGGGTTTGATCTTGACTGCCGTGCTGTCTGTATGGAGTTTGTACGTTATCCCCATGACTTCAGGCGTTTTCTCTGGGTGCTTCGGTTTCCTCCCATACTCCAAACACGTTTAGGTTTGTAAGTTATTTGGCATTGGTAAAAATTGTAAATTCTCTCTAGCGTGTAGGATAGTCTTAGTGTGTAGGGATCGATGATTGGCACAAGGCCTCAGGACCTGTCTCCACACTGTATCTCTAAAGTAAACTAAATCTTAATAAGGTCAACCCTCAACCTACTATGCTCCAAAGAAGAATATCCTCGCCTACTCAACTTCTCCCTATAACCCGAGCCTGCAAGCACAGGTAACATCTTGGTGAATCTCTTTCCAACCTTTCTCATTGCATCCTTTGCAACTTAATGACATTCCTATAGCTGAGTGACCAGAACGAAACATGGTATTTCAAGAGTGCCTAACCAATTACTTGCCAACTGCATCATGATGTCCCAACTTTTGTACTCAATACCAAGTTCAAGTTGCATTTATTGTCACATGCACCAATTGGGACCGTGAGATTTGAGTTACCACAGTCATACCAATAAAAAAGAAGACAATACATGATAGAGTTTAACGTAAACATCCCCACACGGCGGAATCAATGTTTCCCACTGGGAGGGAAGGCAATAAAGTTCAGTCATCTTCCTCATTGTTCACCCGTGGTCGGGGCCTTTGAGCCCTCTGCAGTTGTAGCTCCCAATGAAGGCAAGCGTGCTAAATACCTATACTCCTAGATCTCCCCGTTCTGCAACAGTCCAAGGCTCTACCATTTACTGTGATTTGACATAATAAAGTGCAACACCTCATTATTCAGAGTTAAATTTCATTTGCCATTCCTGGGCCCACATTCCCAAATTATCTAGATCTCTTTGTAAATTTAAAAATAACCCACTTCAGACCTTAGACTAAACAAGGGTCCCGATCCAAAATGTCACCTATCCACGTTCTCCAATGTGCTGCCTGACCTGCTGAATTACTCTTTTACTTAGTGTAGGGGAAGTGTAGTGTTGGAGGGTTTTGGAGAGGGTGCAGCAGAGGTTCACCTGGCTGTTCCCTGGATTGAAGTATATTAGCTACAAAGAGAAGTTGGAATGTCTGAGTCCAAGGGCAAACTTGACAAAAATTGTTAAATTATCAGAGAGACAGATAAGTTAGATAGTCAGTGTCACTTTGCCAGAGTGGAAATATCAAATATGAGGGAAAGTGATAGAAGCAGACGTGATAGTAACATTTAAGAGGCATGTAGCCAGGTGCTTAAACAGGCAGGAGATAAAGACCAATGCAGGCAGGATTAATTTAATTTAAATTGGCATGATGGTCAGCACAGAGGTTGTGGACCAAATGACCTGATCCTGTGCTACACCTTTTTTTATGCACAGCCTCATCCATGTCTGGGGAGAGGACAGCATCCATGGAGACCATACTGAAACAGTGGTGGCAAAATAAAACTTTAAAATGATTGCATAAATATTTCACCATTTTAAATGTTTCATTATTTTAAAGAAATTATGGAGGAAATACAAATGTAGTTTGCATTCATGATCAAATCCACCAGAGATCATGGGACCTTAGCACAGAAAGAGAAGTACATTCCATTCAGTTTGTGTTCTAAACAATACAGCTTAAAAGGGTCTACTACAGGTTTCATTGTTTACGGAGCAACAGCAAGCAGAGGTAAAAGCCTAATGTGTGCTACTGCACCCCAGGAGTGCTATCAGCCTGACTTTTTCTTCTGCATTCACCTGAGGACTCCTGATAACTTTACACACCAAAAAGCACACTGCACTTACACACTGCATTTCGTTGTCTGTACTGTACACTGACAATGACAATTAAAGTTGAATCTGAATCAGAATCTGAGATACATAGTCGCCCCTTCCAGATTGGGATTTTGCGAGATAAACACAGACAAAATCTGTTGCTGTATTCTGTGTTAACCAGGAATGGAATTTTGGATGCTCTACCCCAGTGATTCCGACTAAGATAAGATTCCATTTGTCTACGCATCCTCTGATTCCATGCCCAGTGCCACCACCGCTCCCATGTGACCTGACCTAAAGACCACTGATATGTGGCTTTGATCCATCAATGTCCTGCAAGGTGACGAGTGGAACATGCCACTGTTTCCTCTCTAAATCTGGGAGACCAAAGTTGCTGACCACAGCAAGACAAGTCGAACTGAGCACCAGTGGGAATCAAAGCCATATCTTTATTATTTATCATTTATTGATCTATGAGGAGAGTTAGAAGTAATGTTCTTCATACTTGCAGCTTTCAGATATTTATTTCTCAATATACACCAACTCAAAAAAAGAATGTTACTATGCTTATACCAATCTCATTCCATGTTTGTTAATAGGTTTATACCTGTTGAGGTGATGTGATTTGCAAATAAATTAACAGTTAGCTGGCATATTTAGATGAAGCTGAAATGGACTTGGATATGAAGCTAGTTTCAACTCTGGATGAAACTATCAGTAAGCATCTATGACCTCAAAGTCCATGACACTAGTAAAATTCTTGGGTTATAATGTTTTTCAGTCTTTGAGCAGTGAATGCTGCTTTTAAAATTATGGACTGCCATTTAACAGGTAGAATTAGTCTGGTAACTTGTACTGAAATTTTACTGTAAATATTTATGACAGTAAAGATAAATGTTACAATTTCAAGTCAGTTTGTAGGGTAGAATTGTAGACTGGTCGGGTGGCTGTAATTACCAAGATAATCATGCACGATACGAAGTGCAGTGGGGCAACAAAGGATTGGGGCTATGTACTTGTTTTCAAAATAGAAGATGATAGATCAGATGGACTCTTAATTTGGTGAATGTTTAATCCTTTTTGTGACTTTGTTCTTCAGGGTAACGACATCATTGGTGCTGCCAAGAGGATGGCTTTGTTGATGGCAGAAATGTCTCGGCTGGTGCGCGGTGGCAGCGGAACCAAACGTGCTCTCATTCACTGTGCTAAGGACATAGCCAAGGCATCCGATGAAGTGACACTACTTGCAAAAGAGGTTGCCAAGCAGTGTACTGATAAACGAATCAGAACTAATCTTCTGCAGGTATGCTGAGTTACTCAACAATGTCAGGATACCAATTCAGTTCTTTGACAGGAACACTTTTTTAATGGTTTTCACTTTATCCGAGTTCAATGCCTTGTCTTGTTTTTTGTTGTTTTCTTAGTACTGTTTGTAGAATTTGTGTTATTTTATGTTAATTTGTTTTTGTGTATTGTCTGTCTATATACCTGTGATGCTACTACAAGCAAGAACTAGATGTTGTACAGAGTCATACAGTGTGGAAACAGGCCCATCAGTGTGGAAACTTGCCCACACCGACCAACATGTCCCAGCTACACTAGTCCCATCTGCCCGTGTTTGGTCCATATCCCTCCAAACCTGTCTTTTCCTGGTACCTGTCTAACTATTTCTTAAATGTTGGGATAGTCCCTGCCTCAACTACCTCCTCTGGCAGCTTGTTTCATACACCCACCACCTTTTGTGTGAAAAAGTTACCCCTCAGATTCCTATTAAATCTTTTCCCCTTTACCTTAAACCTATGTCATTTGGTCCTCGATTCACCTATTCTGGGCAAGACTCTGTGCATTACCCAATCTATTCCTCTCATGATTTTATACACCTCAATAAGATCACCCTTCATCCTCCTGCGCTCCAAGGAATAGTCCCAGCTTACTCAACCTCTCCCTGTAGCTCAGACCCTATAGCCCTGGCAACATCTTTGTAAATCCTTGTAAATCTTCTCTGTACTCTTTCCAGCTTGACAACATATTTCCTATAACATGGTGGCCCCAGAACTGAACAGTGTCCTCTAAATGCAGCCTCACCAATGTTTTATACAACTGCAACATGACCTCCCAACTTCTATGCTTAATGACATTTTTTAGAAAGAAAAGGGTCATGGTATTTGGAATCGTTCTTGTATTCTATTGTGAAAAGTCGAGATGCGAAGTAGATACAATCCTGACCACGTCTATGATCCAAGAATAAAGGGAATATGTTAGGAGTTCAATAGTGGTTTTGCGTAGTGTTTCTGCTGCTTGTATACTCACTAACTTTTGTTAATCACAGGTGTGTGAACGTATTCCTACCATCAGCACACAACTTAAAATTCTCTCCACTGTCAAAGCTACAATGTTGGGCAGAACCAACATTAGTGAGGAAGAATCTGAGCAGGTGAGGCTTTTTAATCTTCAATTACTGAAATCAATGTAAAGTTCAAACTAACCCGGAGACATGAGACAGCAGATGTAGGAATCTAGAGCAAAACACAAATTGTGGTATGAGCTTAGAGAGTGAGCAGCATCCGTGTAGGCAGGAGGATGGTCGACATCTCTACCCAACGTGTTGACTATCACTTTGCCTCCAAAGACCTTCAGCAGTATGTTTATTTACTTCAGATTAACTGGTTTATTTAAAGATGCACACAGAAAAGATAATTAATTTGCTTTATTATTGAAGCATTGACACTAAAATTGATTTAATACTTCTCTTAAAAATAAGGCATGCTGATACGATAGCGTGTGCGCTTATACATTAATTAGGTACTGAAACTATTGGGTGTCTTATTAATAGCGGTAGCAATAATTTAAACAATGTCAGGTTGAGAATTTAAATCGGGGTTCATTAAATTTAAAGAAAAAAAATTGATCGTGCTGACCACAAAACTACTGGAGTGCTGCAGAAACATATCTGACAATTGATTCAAGCGGAATAGTTGATTTGTATCTGTCTTGTAAAATACACTTTATAGATGGGCAGTAAGTAATGGCATCCCAGAACGGAATAAAAAGAGACATTTGCACAATATCTTTATATTCATACATTAGAGTTGGCATGTCTAATAATGCCATTTTCAATTGAAGAAAACCTCATGGAATGACAACAGGCTTGTGGAAAGAGTACTCCCATAATGCCTTCTGCTGGAGAGTATTGACTAAAATTAATTGCAACCCAACAATCAAAAGGAATGTGCAGGAAGGAACTGTAGATGCTGGTTTAAACCGAAGATGGACACAAAATGCTGTTGTAATTCAGCGGGACAGCCAGCTTCTCTGGAGAGAAGGAATGGGTGACCCTTCTCTAGATTCAAAAGGAATGGATGAATTTTTTCACTTGCACCTCCACCAATCTCATCTTCTATATCCGCTGTTCCAGGTGTGGACTCCTATATATCGGCAAGACCAAGTGCAGACTGGGCGATCGTTTCGTTGAACACCTTTGCTCAATCCGCCTTGACCTCCTGGTTGCCAAACTCTTTAACTCCCCTTCCCATTCTCACACTGACCGTTCTGTCCTGGGCAGCCTCCATTGTCAGAATGTGATGTGGCCAAACACAAATTGGAGGTACAGCACCTCATTTCACTTGGGCAGCTTACAACCCAGCAGTATGATATATTGATTTCTCTAAATTCAAGTAACCATTGCATCCCCTCTCTCCGTCCCACCTTAGTTTCACTGTCATCCTGGTGAATTTCACTGTCTATATGACTCGTTATCATCTAGCGAGCCCATAACCGAAAATGGACCATTGTGAGCTCAAAGTTTCCTTGATCATCATTACTTTTTGCATATCTTTCATTCATTTGTTCTATCTCTCTCTATATCACCATCTATATCTCTCATTTCCCTTTCCCCTGACTCTCAGTTAGAAGAAGGATCTCAACCCGAAATGTTACCTATTCCTTTTTTTCCAGATATGCTGCCCGACCCGCTGAGTTACTCCAGCTTTTTGTGTCTGTCTTAAACCACCATCTGCAGTTACGTGTTCATAATAAGATTGTATATCGTTTTTGGAAGCTGTTGTAATTTTGCAAGATTGTGGAGCTAACTTTGTTTCTATTCAATGTTTTTATGGCTCTTCAATATTTCCCCCCCACCATCAGGCTACAGAAATGTTGGTTCACAATGCACAAAATTTGATGCAGTCTGTTAAGGAAACTGTACGGGAAGCAGAGGCTGCTTCCATCAAGATCAGAACAGATGCCGGCTTCACTCTCCGATGGGTTCGTAAGACTCCATGGTATCAGTAAATTGATACGTTTCCTTGGTCGTATCCATTCTGGAAATAGTAGTGGAAAGAGTCGCCCATGGATAACTAAAATGTGATGCACGGAGCACAAAATGAACAGAGTGGCAGTGTTGTTAGTGTTGACATAATGTTTCTAATCATGGCACAAAATGACACAATTTTTGCTAATTATTAAACCTATATTTCTCTTGCATGTATGAATTATGACAATGTCTAGCTTTTTTTGTACTTCTGCTGTACAGCTTTTCAAGAATCACTGAAATTGTGTATTTGTTTGATATCTGTCACCACTTTTCCCTCCATAGTTTGTATGATTTAGAAGTTAAATGAGAGCTTCTCTGTCATACCGTTCAAATGTTAAGCACTGATGGAGTCTTAAATTATCAAAGTTTGGTATAGAGCCCTACAGCACGGAAACAGGCCTGTCGGCCCAACTCATTCATGCCTAGCAGGATGTCCCATCTCAGCTAGTCCCATTTGCCTGTTTGGCCCACATTCTCTAAACGTCTCCTATCCAAGTGTCTTTTAAATATTACACTACCTGCCTAGACTACCTTCTCTGGCAGCTTGTTCCATATGACAGCCTCAGAGTGAAATAATTGCCCCTCGGGTTCTATTAAATCTTTGCCATCTTACCCTAAACTTAGGTCCTCTGGATTCCACCACCTTGGATCAAAGGCTGTGCATTCACCCAATCAATTCCCTTTATGATTTTATACATCTCTATAAGATTACTTCTTAGCCTCTTGCATTCCTAGGAATAAACCCTAGCTTTCCCAACCTCTCGTCTGATGATATCCTGGTAAATCTTCTTTGAACTCGCTCCAGTTTAATGACACCCTTCTTATAGTAGGGTGACCTAAACTGAACACAATATAATCCCAGTGTGGCTTCATCAACATCTTGTAGGATTGAAACCTAACTTCCCAATTTCTATACTCTATACGCTGACTGTAGGGGGCCAATGTACCAACAATCTTCTTTGCCACCCTATTTACCTGTGATACCACTTTCAGGAAGCAATGTACCTGTATTCCTGGATCCCTCTGGTCTACAACAAACCACCGACCCCTACCATTCACCGTCAAGGTCTTACCCTGGTTTGACTTCCCAAAATATAACACCTGGCATTTAAATTCCATTAACCATTTCTTAGTCTACTTGCCGTGCTCTAATCTTTGGTAACCATCTTCACTCTCTACAATACCACCAACTTTAGTTACATCTACAAACTTACAAATCATGCCTTGTACATTATAATTCAAATCGGTGATATAAACCACAAACAGCAATGGGCCCAGCACCAATCTCTGAGGCACATCACTAGTCGCAGGCCTCTAGTCTGAAAAGCAACCTTCCACCATCACCCTCTGCTTCCTTCCATAAAGCCAATTCTGTATTCGGTTATTTAGCTCTCCATGGATCCCACGTGATCTAACCTTCTGGAGCAGCCTACCAAGACCTTATCAAAGGCCTTACTAGTCCACATAGACAATCTCTGAGGCTTTGCCCTCCTCAACCTTTCTGATCTGAAATAAACCTGTAAAATGTAAAGTAATATGTAATGGATATATCATGGAGGTAGCTTGTGTAAATTATTTCCCCTGGGCCATATGTTTGATCTAACAACCACAAAGTATGGTTCAACATGATTATATGGACACTTGTTGGTAGTTGGTTGGACTGTTGTACAGCTGTCAAGTCATAGTGTGTGCAAAGCTGACTATTGCATTTGTATATGTCCTGTTCTTGAACATGAACTTCATTATTAAGCCAAAGACTGTGTGGTAAATTTCTTTCTGAAAGGAGCTATATTGAAATAAACTATTGCGAAAACAAATAGAATGTCAAATGTATTTTGTCTGGTGAATTGAGAATTTGTATCTAATAGAAACAAAATTGTGCCTGAATCATTGTACCAGACAGATTACATTACTCAAAAAACAGATAACTGAAAAACCTATCACTGTGAGCTGAGTGGAATTCTGGACAGAATACATTGTGGTAAATAAACGGTTTATTGACAATTCAACAATTTAACGCATTTTGCTATAATGGTTTAGCCAATCAGTGAAAAAATGTTAAAACATTTATATGGGTACTCTTTAATCAGGATCCATCTTCACAAAATATGAAATATCTTCACTGTATACTTGTGGTTCACAATGTATACATTTTACATTCATCCATTCAAGGGATCTGAATGAACCGGTGTTTAAAAATCTATTATTGTACACAGTAAAATATTCCAACTTTTGCTGCCCACAGCTGCTAAAAGAAGTATTATTTCCAGAGTGCAAATTGTTAAAATATAACCCCTAAATTATTTCTTATACATATTGGTGATATTCACATTCACATGAAGCAACGGTTAAATGTTACCTTTTCTACAAAGAATTTTTGTAGATATTCTATGAAAAAACATTAATTTTAGTTTTTCAGGATTAATGGAGTAGATCACTGCTACCTTAAAGAAATATTATAGTTAATAATATTTAGATTTGCCTCCTTGAATATTTATGTGCTTTCTCATCTTTATGAAGACTGTTCAATTACTTCCAGAAGCATTTCCTAATGTTATGTTGTGTACTTAATGCCATAGATTCCTTTAAAAATGGATTGCAATAGGAATGAGCAGAGAAACGTGTTCCTTTGGGGGCACTTCTTAAAAGGTCAGTACTTATTTTCCTGCCAAAGTGAGCTATGAGAAGGGCCAAATTACATCCGAACCATGCCAAGATTAACTGCTCTCTTCTGCCTACACGTGATCCATATACTTCCATGCCCTACGTATCCAGTTGCTTATCTTAAAGCCACTTGAACACCACTATCGTATCTGCTTCCGCCACCACCTATTGCAGCAGTATCAGTATGTGAAAAAAACCTTGCCCTGCACCACTCCTTTAAATCTTGCACCTCTCACTTTAAAGTAACGCCCTTTAATCTTTTACATTTCCACCCTAGGAAAAGGTTCTGATTGTCTATCCAAACTTTGCTTCTCAGTTTATATACTTTTATCAAGTCTCCCCACAGCCTCTGATATTCCAGCGAAAACGATTCAAGTATGTCTAATCTCTCTCTGTAGCTCATACCCCCTAATTCAAGCAGCATTTTGGTAAACCTCTACTGCACCCTTTCCAAAGCTACAATGGGGTGATCAGAACGATACTGAATCTGACCTAACCAAAGACCTATTAAGCTGCAATATGACTTCCTTACTGATATACTCAATGCCTCAAATGAAGGCAAGCATACTATATACCTTTACCACTCCATCAACGTGTTGCCACTTTCAGGGGGCTATGGACTTAGATTCTAAGGTCCCTCTGTACATCCATGCTGTTAAAGGTCATGCCATTAACTGTATACATTCGACCTCCTGAAGCACTTCACACTTGCTCAAATTAAACTCCATCGGCCATTTTTCTGCACATTCCTGTAGCTGATCTATATCCCACTGTATACTTATCAACCTTCCTAACTGTCCACAACTCAATCTTGATGTAATTTATCAACATCAACCAAGCCATCTACATT
Organism: Amblyraja radiata; assembly: GCF_010909765.2. NCBI lineage: Eukaryota > Metazoa > Chordata > Chondrichthyes > Rajiformes > Rajidae > Amblyraja > Amblyraja radiata. The sequence continues at coordinate 115,067 of NC_045992.1, forward strand.
TACATCCATATGGTTTATTACATATCACAAACAGTAGAGATTCCCACAGAACTCCACTCACGCCAGACTTCCAGCCTGAATAACAACCTTCTACCGCAAGACAATTTATAAGATACTAGACCAAGTGCCCTATCCTGAAGAATCCTCTTTAATAGCTTCCCAACCATTAACATGCGGCTCACCAGCCTATAATTTCCTGGATTTTCTCTACTTCCTTAAATAATGGAACAACATTGCCCACTCACCAGTCCTCCAGGGTTAATTATAGTCCTGAGTATAGATTCTACAAAATGGACAATTATTTGTTAGTTAAGTTTGAAAACTTACTTTTGCCTCAAGCTGCGCTGTCTTGCCTGTCTTTAATCACATGGAATGGTTTCATTTGACCTAATGAAAGGATAAAATAATTCTTGGAACAATTGTCAGCCCTCATTTCCTTCTGGCATAGTATCAAGTTGTCAATGATTGGATCATTTGACCACATATTAGCCATTCGTATTCAAGAACCAATGGTATAATGAAGTGTACTATATCTAACCTATACGCATCTTTTTTACAGCAAATATTGCATGAAATCGTAGCAATAGTTGTAAATGTGAATATTTACATTAAATCTTAATTATGTCCATTAAATTGACCTTTCTCTCTATCTCCCAAAATATTTATTCCTTGTTACACTGTGACTTAGGTTACCCAAGTGTAATATTACACTAATTACACTCACATACAACATTAATTTACATTCATTTAAAATAAACGTATTGTATAAATGTTACACTATAAACTGCATATCCCTAAATGGTGGATTTAGTTTTGGAACTTATATTACACTCAGGTACCCAAGACACGGTTTTCATGCAAGGTTAGGTTGCGTCATTGGGTTATGCTTTTCACTGTTTTACCGGATAATAATAGCTTGCATGTGGTCACGTAGACAAAACATATATTCCTTTACAAATCTAACTCATGCTTGATGTAACAGCCAAATATGACATTGATCACATGATCATAATGAGCTATTTACAATCATCATAATCATACTTTGTTAGTCAGGTATGTTTTGCAACATACAAGGATTTTGTTTTGCCATAGTCATGCTAATAAAAAGCAACAGAACACACAAAATACATTTTAACATGAACATCTACCACAGTGACTCCTCCACATTCCTCACTGTGATGGAAGGCGAAAAAAGTTAAATATCTTCCCTTCATTGTTCTACCACGGTTGGGGGCCTCGAGCCTCCATGGGCAGTAAATAGTTGTACAACGAATAGATTAATAAAAATGTAAATGGTTTAAAATTAAATACCTCTTGCAACAAATCATAAATTACTTTGGCTATGAATATAACGTAGAATGCTTAATTTGATTGTGTTGATGCTCTTGAGATTTGATTGATACTGTATTTGAATAATTGGCTTTGCCACAATTTGTAACTTGCTATTTAGCTTCATTAAGTGCCTGCAGTTCTAAATAAAGTATTTTTTAACATTTTATTCCTTGTCTGCTTCCTTCAGTGAAACATGAATTCAGGAGTTCGGATAAATGCAAAGATAATTTGTGCATGAAATCTGTGCATGCTAAATCTGAATGACAATGCTGTGTTCACGTGACTTTCTAAACAAGTGCAATATGTGTTTTGGCAGCCTTGCCTTTAATACAAATCTTTGTGTGAGTATGGACAAAGATAAAAAGAGCTAATTTGCTAATTATATCTGTTGAATTTCAAAGATATTATCTATCAGTGATGAAGACGAGTGGTGAGAGTAGGAAGTGAATGTTGTCAACATGGATTGTGGTAAAGCATTTCATAAACTCCCTCATGGAAGGCTGATTTAAAAGACACATGGGATCCACTGTGAACTGGTAGTTTGGATTGAATATCTGATTTACTCATAAGACAGGGTCAAGGTGCAGGTTTATACTTTGGTTAGATAGTATTTTAGTTTAGTGTGCAGGTTCAGTCACCCCATTACAGGAGGATGTGAGGCTTTGGAGATGGTGACCAGAATGCTGCCTAGATTAAAGGGTAATGGTTATAAGGTGAGGTTGGATACACATTAATTATTTTCTCTGGAGTGTCGGAGATTAAGGGAAGACCTGATAAAAGTATATAAAGCTATAAGAGATGTATATAGGTTTCACGGAGATAACCTTGTTGCCAAAACATACAGGATTGGACAGGAAAAACGTTCCCGATGTTGGGGGAGTCCAGAACCAGGGGTCACAATTTAGGAATAAGGGCTAGGCCATTTGGGACTGAGACGAGGACAAACTTTTTCACCCAGAGTTTTGAATCTGTGGAATTCTCTGCCACAGAAGGCAGTGGAGGGCAATTCACTGGATATTTTCAAGAGGAAGTGAGATTTAGCTCTTGGGGCTAACGGAATCAAGAGATAAATGCAGGAACAGGGCACTGATTTTTGATGATCTGCCTTGATCATATTGAATGGGCCCATGTTGGCTCAAAGGGCCGAATTGCCGACTCCTGCACCTATTTTATTTCTATGTTTCTAAAGTGGAAATGTTAAAGACTAGAGATCATTGCTTGAAGGCAAGTGGGGCAAAGTTTAAAGATTATGTGCGGGGCAAATATTTTACACAGAGGGGTTGGTGCCTGGAATGTGTCTCCAGGGTTGGTGGAGGAAACATATACGATATTTGAGGCTTTAAGATAGGCAAAATGGATATGCAGGAAATGGAGGAATAGGGATTATGTGCCAACAGGGATTATCTTAATTTGCCATCATGTTTGCTATGGACATTGCCTGTCCTGTTCTATGTTAAACTTCTAGTGTCACTCAGCCATACAACATGGAAACCTGCCGTTCAGCCCAACTTACTCATGCCTCATCTATGCTCATCCCACCTGCTCACGTTTGGCCCATATCCCTCTAAACCTTTCCTATCCACGTACCTGTCCAAATTAATTTTAAATGTTGTTATACTACCTACCTCAACTACCTCCTCTGGCAGCTCGTTCCATTTACCCACCACCCTCCATGTGAAAAAGATGCTTATGTCCACTGGCTCTTGATTCCCCTAAACTGATTCTCTTTATGAACCCAAAATACTGGTAGAACTCAGCAGGTCAGGTAGTATCCATGGGGACAGAAACCGATTCAATGTTTTAGGTCAATAACCGTTAATACTTTATTTTTTTCTTTATGTTTTAAGTTTGGGGGGGGGGGGGGGGGGGGGGGGTAAGAAGAGAAGATGGAATGTCTGTGATAGATACAGACCAGAGTTAAGTTAATAACCTTGGGGAAAAAGACTGAAATGTCACCTACCCATGTTCTCCACAGCTGCTTGACCTGCTGAGTTACTCCAGCACTTTTGTTAAGTAAATCCCTTCAGTTAGAAAATAAAAATAGCAAAGTCAAATATCTAGCATTAGAGTTTGGGTTGGGTGTTGAATTCAATACTGGAAAGCAATGTGCCCAAATTGAAAATGAAACACTATTTCTCAAGTTTATGTCGGGCATTGATAGAACTGCTAAAGATGGAGATCGAAGTGGGAATGGGGAATTAAAGAGGTGACCGAAGCTCAGGTTCTCCCTCGCAGATTGATTGAATGAGTGTGTTCTGCACAGCTGGCATACAATCTGTATTTGGTTTCCAGGATAGTTAAGGACAAGTTGAATGAAAAAACAATAGGTGGCAAAATGTATTGGCAGGCTGAAAGATTGGAGTTCAGCAAATAAGTACCTAAAAACCAAGGAGGATGAAGCAAATTGTGAGGGCAAACTACCAAGAAATGTAACCACTAATATGAGGTCTAAGTGCAGAGAGAAAGAGCGAGAGGTCAAAGTAAAGATATGCCTTGAGATTGTAGACGGGTAATAGTTGTGGCAAACAAGGAAATGACAAAGGCATTAAACATGTATTTTACATGTCTTTACAGTAAAGAACTGAAATACCACCATTTAGTCATATAAAATAAAGCCAGGCTCTTATAGCTCATGCACCTGAGTTCTGGCAACATCATCTTCTCTGCACTATTTACAGAATGACATTCTATAGCATGGTGACCAAAACTGAACACAAATACTCCAAATGTGGACTCATCAATGACTTATTCAACTGTAACATAATGTCCCAACAGGAGGGAAAGAGATGTGATTTGGGGAAGACTGATATGAAATATTCGAATTCAAGAGCTTTTAAAAATTATTATCTTTGCCACCGGACGGACAGGTAAAAGTACTTGTGGAAACAATACAGCAAAGAATAACCTGAGATGGAAGAACAGGAGAGCACCGAGCGAGAAAGTTATAGACACAAGGAACTGAGTAACTCAGCGGGCCATGCAGCATCTCTGGAGAGAAGGAATAGGAGACGTTTCGGGTTGAGACCTTTCTTCAGACTGGGAGTCGGGGGAGGGGGAGATTCAGAGAAGTGTAAAGTGTGAGAACGAGACATCAAAGGGGGTGGAGATCAAGGAAAACTTAGAATATATCATTGTTAGCTAGGAGAAGGTAACAACAAAGCGAACAGATAAAATGTAATTGCAGACAGTCAGACTGGTGCTGAGCCTCCAATTTGTGCTGGGCTTCACTCTGACATTGGAGGAGGCCCAGGACAGAAAGGTCAGTATGGGAGGGGAGTTAAAATGTTTAGCAACCGGGAGATCTGGTAGGTTTAGGTGGACTAAGTGGAGGTGTTCAGCAAAATGACTGCCAAGCCTGTGCTTGGTCTCACCGGTACATGAGTCCACACCTGGAACAGCGATCAGCATCTGAACATCTCATATTTTGCTTGGGCAGCTTGCAGCCCAGTGGCAAGAATATTGATTTCTCTAACTTTAGGTAGCCCCGGCATTCCCTCTCTCTATCCCTCCCCCACCCAAGTCTCACCAGCTTCTCATTTTCACTTAACAAACAGCTAACAATGGCCTGTTTTCTTTATCATCGTTACCTTTTTGCATATCTTTCATTAATTGTTCTTTATCTCTCTACATCATAGCCTATATCTCTCATTTCCCTTATCCCTAACCAGTCTGAAGAAGGGTCTTGACCCGAAACATCACCCATCCCTTCTCTCCAGAGATGTTGCCTGTCCAGCTGAGTTACTCCAGCTTTTTGTGTCTATCTTCGGTTTAAACCAGCATCTGCAGTTCCTTCTTACACTGTTGATGCTGGAATCTTGCGTATGACACAAAGTACTGCAGTAACTCAGCTGGTCAGGCAGTATCTCAATAAGCGACATTGAGGCCAAATCAATCAATATTTTTATGGCAGAGATAGACATTCTTGATTAGCACGGGTGTCGGAGGAGAAATCGATCGGCCATGATTGAATGGCGGAGTTAACTTTTATGGACTCGACTCCTGGGGCTCGGAGGCTCCAGCAACTCAGTCGCAGGTCCGGTGGACTGGGACATCGGGAGCTCGCGGGTCCGGGGGGAGAGACCGCTTCCCGGAGCTCCCGCAACGCGACTTCTCCAGCCCGTGTCGCGGGGTTGGAAAGACCCGGAGCGGGGACGTACATCGCCCGGCGCGGCTTCATGGCCGTGGGACATTACAGCGCCCGCCGGGGGCTCCAACACTGTGACTTCTAGACCAGGAACGGGGCCGTAAATCGCCCGGCACGGCCTAAAATGGCCGTGGGACTTATCATCGCCCGCCTGGGGCTTGGACATCGGGAGAGAAATGGAGAACAGGGGAGAGAAAAGACTTTGCCTTCCATCACAGTGGGTTCACTGTGATGGATGTTTGTGTGAATTAAATTGTGTGTATGTCTGTAGGAAATTGTCTTTGTTTGTATGGCTGTGGAAACGGAATTTCGTTTGAGCCTCACTGAGGCTTAAATGACAATAAATTGTATTGTATTGTATAGAATGGCCCAATTCTGCTCCTATCACTTATGACCTTATCAACTTATCAACAGACCAGATAGATGATGTTTTGGGTCAGGGCCCTTCATTAGACTGAAAAAGGGTTCTGACCCAAAACGTCGCCTATCCATTCCTTTGGTGATGCTGCCTGACCTGCTAAGTTGCACTAGCAATTTGTGTTCTACAAGAGACTGTTGATATTTCTTGTAATGAAATAAAGTTTGTGTCTTCACTAATTTCAACATCTCCCTAAATCTATGACTTGATTTTTCCATTTATTGTAAAAGGTAAGAAGAAAATGGAAATGTAACTTTATTGAAACAATCAAACCATTCGGTTACAATTCATCGTAAAAATATGTACTAAAGTTAGTTATAAACATTGCAATGACCCGAATGCTATTGGGTACGTTAAAATCAAATAAAGTATTTTACAGTAATGATTGTTAAGCACGTTTATATTTGTCAGAGACAGGCACACGCAAATATCCGAAATTTATCTATGATTAAACATTTATTGTTATAGAGATCAAGGAGAATATTTAAATCTACAGGGTGATATGAGACTGCACGTGCTGGCAACTGGAACAGATTTTTTTTGCATTTAAACCTACATGCTCTAGTTAATGAAGAAAAAGAATGATGAAGAAATAATGGAGCTATAGAAAAAATTCAAATATCTTTAAATAAAACTAGTTTAATATTTCAGTTAACATATTGTGATTAAGGCAGTTAATAAACCCAATGAAATCATTTCCTTTTGTGTCATCAACATTTTGGGAATCTTGATATTGTTTGATTCAAAAATGGTGAAGTTTTTCAAGAACGATGCTGTTGCTTGGTGAATGAATACCTGATTTCAGGACAATATTGTGCAGCTTATTATTTCATGTTCTGACCTGAAATGTTCCTGCCTTAGTGACATATTTCACACCTTTAAATGGTTTGTATCTCTCTCCGTACATGTCCAGTCGATTCACTTTCAAACCTGCAAGGAAAGCCAAGGAAGATTTGAAGTTCACCAGATGTTTTTAAAATAGGTAAATAGGTAAATTAAATCTGTGACCTACTAGGTAAGTGAACAGATAAACCTTCTGATATGTCCTCATTCTTTAGGGAATGGAGGTTCCCCTCTTAAATCAAAGATGAGGCCCTCGCTAGGGTCTCCTCGATATCCAGCAACTCCACTCTTGCTCCCCCTTCCTCCCAGTCGCAACAGGGACACGTCCCCTAGTCCTCACCTTTCATCCCATCAGCCGTCGCCTACAGCACATAATCCTCCATTTTCACCACCTCCAACGGGATCTCACCACCAGACACATTTTCCCATCCCCTCCCCTTTCCACTAAGACTGTCCCCTCCACAAATTCCTCATCAACTCGTCCCTTCCCACCCAAACCACACCCTCCCCAGGTACCTTCCCCTGCAGCCGCAGGAGATGCAACCCCTGTCCCAATACCTCCCCCCCCTCGACTCCGTTCAAGGACCCCGACAGTCTTTTCAGGTGAGGCAGAGGTTCACTTGCACCTCCTGCAACCTCATCTACTGTATCCACTGTTCCAGGTGTGGACTCCTTCATATCAGTGAGACCAAGCACAGGCTTGGCGATCATTTCGCTGAACACCTCCGCTTAGTCTGCCTAAACCTACCTGATCTCCCGATTGCTAAATCATTAAACTCCTCCTCCCATTCCGTCCTGGGCCTCCTCCTTTGTCAGAGTGCCTCACCCGCTGTTGCTCCGGCATTTTGTGTCTATCATTTATTCTACATTTTCCTTCATCTCCACCCCCTTTGTCTCGTTCTCCACCTTACACCTTATCTCTGAATCTCCTCCTCCCCGACTCATTCTGAAGAAAGGTCTCGACCCGAAACGTCAACCATTCCTTCTCTCCAGGGATGCTGCCTGTTCTGCTGAGTTACTACAGCATTTTGTGTCTATCTTCAGTTTAAATCAGCATCTGCAGTTCCTTCTGACATAATACTTCTGATAGTTGGCATTTGAACTACTTGCTTCATAATCAGCAATTATGCAAGGTGAATCAGAACATTAGTATTTGTGACTAGTAACATTTTAGAATCATCATGTCTTATTTCAGGGTACAACATTAGCCTCCCACCTCATTAAATTAATGATTGATAAAGTACCGCTGAGAGGAAATGAGTTGAAGTCTGCTATTCTCCCCCCCCCCCCCCCCCCCCCCCCCCCCCCCCCCCCCCGCCTGCATTGTAAACTGGTTAAGTTTCACAAATTTAATTCTGTGAAATGTCTCCGTAAGGTAGACAAAAGTGCTGGAGAAACTCGGGTGCAGCAGCATCTATGGAGCGAAGGAAATAGGCAACGTTTCGGGCCGAAACCCTTCTTCAGCCACCCAAATGTCTCCGTAATACAGGACTACTTCAAGAGAACACTGGAGTATGTAGGTATGTTGCAAAGCCTACCTGAAGCGTCGTTGAAGATCTGCCGCTGAGGGTGTGCGCGATTTTGGCGCCGTTTAGAGGGGGCGGGTTTAAAACGCGATTTTCTCTAAGCTGTTCCAATCGAAAATGTTCAGCCTAGTTCATTATTAACGAAAAATCGCTGGAAGACCCCGTCGCAAAAGCTATTATTAGGTTTAAAGGCCTTGAATAATAGTTATAGTAGTTTAAAAATCAATCTCTAAACCCGCGACCGCCAGCAACCGCAGGGTCTCATAAAGCAAATAGCAGAAGTTAGGTTGTATATTTTTACATTAAAAAGGGCTTCTAAAGATCCCTTTATACTAAGTTTAATATTGCGAGTAGCTCAATTTGGCCCCATTATATCGCGCAGTATTTTTCTCGGCATTTGGGGCACAAATCTACCGCAATGTGAACGTTCTAAACCAGCGCGTTCCACAGGGACCCACTGGAAAGCTGATTTAAATGGGCATTTATTTACAGCAATTAAACACTAAATTCCTTCCATTTGGTCTATAAATTAATGTAAATGAGATTTAAAAATCATGTTTTATTGTGAATTATTTGTGAATATTATTTGGACATTTAGGCTATTTAAAAATGTTAATCATTTATTAAGAAATGGATAGATGTTTAGATCTAGTAATTGAAGTCTGAAATTAGCTACAATTAGGTAACTAACTAATTATATGCTTTAATTTCAGGTCATCCAAGTAAGATTATTTTATATTTGTTTCAGAATGCTTCAATCTATGATAACTGAAAATTTCATTCAGTTCTCTTAATTTTTAAGAAAGTTATGGGCTTTTGACTGTTCACGATCACAGCTTTTTTGTTATGTCCATAGAAAATCAATAGGGAACAAGATGCTCATTTCCCAGTATGAAAATGGCCATAACTTTTTAAATACTTGAGATATGAAAGTGAATTAGGTGTCAAATTAAACTTATTTTTATGCTTTATCTGATGGGATAAATTACAGACTTGATTTTTAAAATCTCAAAATTTAGTAACATTGCTAGAGTATGTGATTATTTTATACAAACTTTAAAGTGTCAAAAGACAAATCAACTTAAATTGCAGAAGATCAATTTCCTTTAGGTACTTCAGTTCCCAAAGACCACAATAACCTGAAGTGAACTTTGCTGGTACATTAAGTGCAAACAGCTGACTGGAATCCTCTGACCCATGACCTTTCACCCCATACAAACTGTACCCTATCCTAAGCTTGTGTAACTTTCAAGCAGTCTGATCACGCTTCCAACAATCTGTGATTAAAACCAAACTATTCTAAGTTATCCTGCTTTTCCAGGAACCTTTATTAATAATCCACCTGAACTGATTTCTGAAGTGCTATGTAATTCAGCTCTGGCCATGAGGGTGAAGATACCATCACCATCATCTCAATAACTATTCTGCAGACGTTGACATGAAACAACCAACGTTCTCTCATTTTAAAACACTGAAGACTTTGAACACATCTTTGAATCATCTCTATTGGCCTGACAAACTGTGCCTGTTTTGAGAGTTCAAGACATGCCTGTGAAAACATGGCTTGCCAAATGGAGGCAGATGAGTGTAACTATGGCTCAATGCAGCTAGGACATTGGCCTGGGCATGGATGCGTGCTAGTTCATTCACCCTCCTAGTGGGTTTGGCGAGTTTTGCAGAGATAATATTGGTGGCATCTTTCCAGTGCTTTGAGGTACCTACAGCAAGTCTTGAAGCACATAGGAGGGCAGAATTATTGAGATACCTACATCATCGTTAACCTTGGGTGAGGTGCAGGTAGATAAGAGGGAGGCTAATGTTGTACATTTATTTAAGAAGGCCTGCAAAGAAAAACCTAGGACCTATAGACCAGTGATATAGAAGATTCTGGAAATTATTTAAAAATTGTGCACGTTTATATATATTTTGAATTCAAGAGCTTACGTACTAGAGAAGCATGATGGGTAAAGAGGACATCAGATCAAACTTTAAAACTATAAAATGGTGTAAGTGTTAGACATACTGTGTCAACTAAAATGGAGTTGTCAGCTAACAGCAATACACATGCTTTTCTGCTCAATTAACAGCATCACACAAGCAGGCTTGCTTAAAGATATAGTTGGACTTTGGTTAAATACTTGGACTAATTTAGAACTACTAAATCATGAGATTTACTGAGATCAACCTTTACCTTGTTAGAGTCAATGACAGCAAGCATACCATATGCCTTCTCTCCCACTCTATCTACTGGAGTTGTCACTTTCAGGAATTTTTGGACTTGGTCCCAAAGATCTCTCTCTATATCCATGCTGATGCTGATTGTCATTGCATAGTTATTCTAAATGTGTTTTCTTATCCATAAGTGGATTTTGAACTATATTTTATTTGCTAAATAAGCAAAGTACAACTTCACAGTCACATAAATACAGTCCTAAATGATTAAGTGATTCATCCTGTCATCACAACCATTTTTGCCTGCAGTGTTATGAACACTCATCTTACCTGATACAACAAGTTGTTGGATCTGAAACTGGACATTGAGTGTTGGATTTTCTTCGGGCTTTGGTGCACCAGACTGTAGGTTAATCAATCCCTTAAGAGTTTGTAACTTTGGCAAGATAATTTTTCCAATGTCCCAGATTAACACCTGGTAGATTGAGAAGATAAATCAATTTTAATTAGCATCAAGTCAAAAAGTGTTCTTTAAATAATATTGTTGTTTGATCTTGCAAGAGAAATGTTAGAATGAGTAACACATTGGGACTTACCTTGGTGACTGGATCAAACGTGTAATTGCCCTGTGTTGCAGTAAGGGTCATATTGAGCACCCCTTTGGGCATGTGAACAATCACCAGAACACTCTCCACCACCTTTCCCATGGTCTGTTTTGGGCCAATTGTTATATCAAACCGTCCTGTGGATCCCTTGTTGTTGAAGCTAATATTGTGCTTTACATAAACAGGTATTGCCACCAAGCTGAAAACACAAATTCTGATGTATAGTTTCAAATTAACAACTGTTGGTTGGTACATATGTTAGCATTTTGTATAGCCCACAACAAACTAAATACATTGAGTGCAGAATGGACTAAAAACAGATTATACCCTGAATTTATTTTTACCTGGTTCAGTTCCTTGGGTCTCAATTCCAGTGGCAAGGACAAAAAAATAAATTGCTTTCGGGATCAAGCTAATCACAGTGGCGATTGATTTTCCTTCCACTGGTTGGTCCCTGACAGCATAACTTGGATCACAAATTCAAAGGAAGGATAGCAATGAGCTGCATCAACCTGGCAAATCTGTGCTGTCCATTCCCAGCCTTTATATTCCTTTCTATGGAGGATAAAAGAGAAAGATGGCAAGGTTCAGGATTCTTTGAGATATTATAAGTTTATTCAAAAAGAAAAAGGAAGTATATGTACGGCATAGGAAGCTGAAATCCGAGACCCTTAAAAAGAAACAGGAAGCAGTTTAAAAAAAAAAGCAAATGCCTGGAACACACCGTCAGGGGTGGTGGTAGAGACATTACAATAGTGGCACTTGAGGGACTTTTGGATAGGCCAAATGGAAATGTAGGGAATGGAGGGAAATGGTTTATGCACAGGTGATAATAGGTGGTCTTGACATCATGTTTGGCAGGAACATTGCGGCCGATGGGCCTGTTCCTGTGCTGTTCTATGTTAACTCCACAAAACTCAGAAAAATATCTACCTCAACTAAGGCTTAAACGAGCAACCATTTCTAGGTTCTACGTCCAAAGGAAATATCCTCACCACTTTGACCCCCACGAGACTTGCGATGATCTTCTATTTCAATCAGGCCCCCTCCCCCCATCCTCTTGTGAACTCAGGCTTTGTCTGACCACCCAATCTTCATAAAAGAACCCAGTCATTCCAGAATAAGTCGGGTAAACCAGTGAATTAGTTTCAATGCATTTACAACCTTCCTTAAATAGGACTAATACTGTCCAAAGATGTAGTCTCACGGAAGCATACCCTATTTCAGCATTCATTTTCCTGACAAAAAATGATAACAGTAAAGGTTATAAATGGAGGTTTATAAAATCACAAGAGGCATAGATATGGTGAATGGTCACTTTTCCCCAGGGTGGTAAATTATACGGAGTGTTTTTTTAGTTTTAAAGACACAGTGCGGAAACAGGCTCGTCGGCCCACTGAGTCCGTGCCGACCGGCAATCCCCGTACACTAGCACTATCCTGCACACACTAGGGACAATTTAAAATTAAACCAAGCCAATTAACCTCCAAACATGTACTTCTTTAGAGTGTGGGAAGACACCAAAGATCTCGGAGAAAACCCACGCGGTCATGGGAAGAATGTACAAACTCCGTGCAGTCTCTGACTGTAAGGCAGCAACTCTATCGCTGCGCCACCGTGCTTCAACATAACGTAATGCAGCACAGAAACAGTACCTCTGATTCTGCACCCACCAGCTACACCATTTACATTAAACCTATTTTATTCTTTCCACTTCTCATCAGATGCCAGGTTCTACCAATCAACACACAAAGAGTAATTTGGATCAACAATTAACCTAAAAACATGCATGTCTTTGGGACGTTAAAAGAAATCAGAGCATGTTGTGGAAACTCACATGATCATAAGGAGACCATGTAAACTTCACACAGACCGCACCAAGTCAGGATTGAACCCGATCACTGAAGCTGTAGGGCAGCAGCTCTATCTGTTGACATCTGAAGAAAGTCCAGATAAGTTGCCTGTCCCGCTGAGTTACTCCAGCATTTTGTGTCTATCTTCCAGTTTGATAACCCCTACCTTATTACAAAGATGTGCGCTTTATGAATATTTACCATTTAGTTGGCAATTAAATGATTTAACACAGATTAATGTCAATCTGCCAACTTCCAATGAATAATGCATTATCATTCATCATCCATTGTCCAAAATACATATTTTTCTAAAAATTAGAACAGTTACAAATTGATCTCACTTTTGCGAGCTGACGTGGTAAGACATTAAACGGAAATTTCCATCTGGAGGAATGAATGAGAGAACTCGCTCAGTTTCCCATCGTTTGAAACGGACACACGGATGGAAGCTGACATCATCCAGCAGCCTTGGGTTCTGCAAGTGGTTAGAAATGAAGTACATTTTAAAGCATTGAGGAATTAGCATATGAGTATTTGCTGCCATCATTCAATAACATTCAAAGCTCTGTACTTTTTATACATGCTGTGCTGCAGCACTGAGCCTGGTTCTGAGGCAGAGGGGGGAAGGGTAATGTCAGGCAGAGCAATAATGATAGGAGACTCGTTAGTTAGGGGGGTGTGACATGAGATTCTATGGTACCAATCTAAACTCCAGGATGATGTGCTGTCTCCCTGGTGCCAGGGTCCAGGATGTCTCAGAGCAGCTGTATGACATTCTCAAGCGGGTGGGTGAGCAGCCAGAGACTATTGTGCAAGTTGGACAAATGGCATGGGTAGAACAAGGGACAAGCTCCTGTAAATGAATGTAGGGAGTTAGGCAAAAGATTAAAAAGCAGGACCTCCAAGGTAGCAATCTCCAGATTAGTTCCGGTGTCACGTGCTGGTGAGGGTAGGAACTGGAAAATAGGTCAGATGAATGCACCTCTGAGGAGTTGGATCAGTGATTCAGAATTCTGGACCACTGGGAACTTTTCTGGGCCAGAGGCGATCTGTACAAGAAGGATGGGTTGCACCTGAACTGGAGGGGAACCAATATCCTGACAAGCAGGTTTGCTAGTGCTACACAGGTGGGTTTAAACTGGATTGGCATGGGGTGGGTCCATTGTAGTACTGAGGCAGATGAGATGCTGAAAGTCAGTATGGAAGGTGATGAAAGAAAGTACAGATAAGAAAATAGGGAGGAGCACAGCCAGGAGCAAGGAAGGACTATTGGATTGAATTGCATTTATTTTAATGCGAGAGGCCTGACGGGTAGAGCGGATGAACTCAGGGTTTGGTACGTGCGACTGGGATGTTGTTGCTATTACGGAAACCTGGCTAAGAAGGACAGGATTAACAGCTTAATGTTCCAGGGTACAGGAGACATTTCCCAAGGAATACGATAGTATATAAGTCACCCGGGCCTACTCAGATATATCTATGGATATTGGGGGAAGCAAGAGAAAAAATTGCAGGAGTCCTGGCTGAGATATATAAATTATCATTAAACATGGATAGTGTCAGAAGACTGGAGAGTGGCTAATGTTGTGCCCTATTTCAGAAGGGCTGCTAGGAGAAAAGCCTATGAACTATATACCAGTGAACCTAACATCTGTGGTAGGCAATTTACTGGAGACTACTCTGAGGGGTAAGACATATATATAATTGGAGAGACAGGGGTTGATTAGGCATAGGCAACATGGTTTTATACGTGGGAGGTGATGTCTTACAAATCTGATTTGAAGTAACCAAAACTGATGAGGCCAAAGCTGTAGACATTGTCAATATGGACTTCAACAAGGCATTTGGTAAGCTTCCCCATGATAGACTGCTCTGGCAGGTTAGGTCGCATGGGATCCAAGGAGAGCTGGCCAACTGGATAGCGAATTGGCTACACAGAAGGAAGCAGAGGATAATGGTGGAAGGTTGTGTTTTGGACTGGAGGGCTGTGACCAGTGGTGTGCCTGATGGATCGCTGCTGTATCCATTGCTCTTTTTTGTTCATATCAACAATTTGGATGAGAATGTAGAATATCGAGTATAAAAGTTTTAAATGTAATATCACAGTTGTACAAAATGGTGGTATATTGTGTTAAGTTTTGGTCACCCTGCTAGAGGAACTATGTTACGCAGGAAAGGGTGCAAAGAGGATTTACAAAGATCTTGCCAAGACTTGAGGGCCTAGTCTATATCGAGGGTAGAAGAATGAGAGGTGATCAGTACACCACATGAATAGGCCTTTTGGCCCACAATGTTTGTGCTGAACATGATGCCAATATCATCACATCTATCTGCACATAAGCCTTTTTTTTCTTTATTCCCTGCATATGTATATGCCTATCCAAAAGTATTTTAAAAGTCACTAATGTATCTGCTTCAACCACCACCTCTGGCAGCACGTTCTGGGTACATCAACCCATGAAAAAACTTGCCTCACGCATGTCCTTTAAACCTTGCCCATCAACCCTTAAAACTATATGATTTTTCCATCTTGGGAGAAAGATTCTGACCATCTACCCATCTTATAGAGGTGGGCAGATATAGGTTTAAAGTGAGAGGGGAAAGATTTAATAAGAAGCCGAAGGGCAACTTTTTCCACGCAGAAGGTGGTGGGTATATGGAACGAGCTGCCAAAGGAGATGGTTGAGACAGGCACCAGCCATTAAAAGATATTTTTGGACAGGTACATGGATCGGAAAGATTTAGATGGCACAGGCAAATGGGACTAGAGTAGATAGAGCATCTTGGTCAGAATGGGCCTGTTTCCGTGCTGTATGCCTCTATGACACAAATTTTCAAAATAAGAAGTTAAACCAAAAGAAGGAAAGTGAAAAAGTAGTTGTCTTACCATGAAGGAAAGGGTGAGGTCTGGCATTCCAGTGAGCTTAATACAAGCATCGATAACACCCTGGATCTCAGCAAAGACAGTTGATCCTGGTATAAAAAAAATAATTCTACCAAAACTAAAGCCAATTAAAATGTATGAACCAGTTTCCTCAAACTATTGAGAAACACAATTAATGCTTGGCATTTTGAAGCACGAATACACACACACGGTCTGTTCCATTTAAACTGCAAGTTCTATAGTCACAGCTGCAGAAGCAACATGCTGCAAAATAAACTTGTTACCTGATTTATCTATGATGGCATCAATTTCTTCTGTAACATCAAAATAAGCCTCATTATTTGTATACTTGACACCTGCTCTCCGCCAAGGAATGTTGGACAGTTGACCAGTAGGAAGTTGATCTCCCACATTACTGCTACCTAACCGATGTAAATATAAACATAATACATTTTGTTAATGAGTATTACAATGGTTAGTATTCTATTGGAGGCAATTATACTTTATGAGAAATGTAAAAATGTTGGTGAAATTCAAATGGTCTAACTTTTTCAGATTAATCAAAAACATTAAGATGGTTCCTGTTCCTGCAAACTCTTATAATAAAATACTCAGTCAGAAAGAAAACTCTTGTGGCAGCAATTTAGCAGTTAAAGTTTCTTTGGACCAATGATCTCAACTGCAGACGACTACCAAAGGAATGAGGTACAATGCATGTCTTGCCTCTTTCAATAATGGTGACAATAATCAGAATTGACTTTCAATAATCAGAATTGAAATGATTTGATGCAAAGGGTAAACTGGTAGTTCAAGTTCAAGTGAGTTTATTGTCATGTGTCCCTGATAGGACAATGAAATTCTTGCTTTGCTTCAGTTACTCTCAATCCGTGTTCAATGTGGCATGTTCCATTTAAAACTGTTAGTCTTAACATTAGACAACATAAAAGTCATTCAGAATCACAACATCAGCAAAGGAGGAATCCAATCCATCCACCGGGTCATTGCCGCACTTTACACTGACATCTACCAAAGCAAACCAAAGACATCAACTGTGTGTCCAATCATTTTGAAAACTTTGCTGGAATCTAGTGCTACTATTTTCCAGACAATGTGATGGAAACACACCCGTTATATGCCCAACAGGCACATTATAGGGTAAGAAACAGGATTCAATTTCTCATGTGTGATCTCTGGAAACCTTTGTCAATCCTGCCATAAAAGGTCATCCAACAATTCAAGTCAAGAGTGTTTTATTGTCATATGCTCCGGATGGGACAATGAAATTCTTACTTGCTGCAGCACAACAGAATATGTGAATATGTAAACATAGTACATAACGGGCAGAGAGAAAGAAAAAGAAAAAGTTCAATAAATAACAAATGTAGTGCAATAATAATAATAATATAGTCTTCTATATATTAATTCATATTACTCTACAAAATTTACTCTACATATCACTTGGAAAATTTGGTTTATCGAGTTGAAAATATTCAATTTACTCGTGATTCACTTTGTAGAATAAAAATTCTACGGTTTTATTATCGACAAGACAAAAGAGAAAGTGGATACTGGCATCTGGAACAATATAACAGATTGCTGCAAGACCTAAGCAGCTCAAAGCATCTATGAAAGCAAAAAGTGTTAATTGATAGTGACAATTGAGTGCATCAACATGGTTTCAGGAATTATTTTACCTTTTCAAAGGATGCAAGTTATTTATTTAAATCATTGGGATGACAAAACAAGGATTATTTTAAATCTTGAAGGATCCCATTTGGTGAAAAATACATTTATGCAAACATAATTTCAATAAAAATAAACTGATTCCTACCCGTAATAGAATTAACAACAGAACGAAGAATAGTGGGTGGTTTAATCAGTTCTTTTAATATATTGGATTCAGTAGCTAATGGGAACCCGTTGTCCAACATCTCTTCCAGGAGCTCGTACACAATCACAACGTTATCTTTAATTGATGCCTCTGAGCATTCTCCAAAATAGTCCTGAAGAACAATTACACAGTTTAAGTAGCGCCAAAGTGTAGGCAAAAGATTTGAGTGTTCAATATGAAGATATAACTTTAACTATTTTCTGCTATAACTTTAGAGTCTATAATTCTAACTTTGCAGTATTACTGTTTATTTATCTACAAATAGTGTAGTACAGTAAACCTTCATTATAACGGACAATAGGGGGTGGGAGGGAATGGCGTCCGTTATTGCTGATTGTCCGCTATAACTGAGTCAGAGATTACCGAGAAATAGAGTATCATTTTATAAGTAGAAACAAAGAACTGAAGATGCTGGTTAATATGTAAAAGGACATAAAGTGCTGGAGTAACTCAGCAGGTCAGGTGGCATCTCTGGAGAACATGGATAGGTGTTGTTTCGGGTTGAGGCCCCTCTTCACACTCTCGATCTGTAACTGGGCCACGAATCCAGGTGGGTTGACAGTCCCCGCCTGCTGGCGGCCAGGGGTGAGGCGAGGATCGTCGAAGTCGATGGTTGCAGCCTGCAGGTAAAGGTTGGCACTGGCGTTGGCAGGTGTGGCTTGGTATGGCTGAGAAAGCTGTGTGGGCCAGCAGTGGCGGCGGCAGCAGGTTTGGCCTGGAATAAGCCGGGGGGCGGTGCAGTTCAGGGGTAGCATCGGTAGCATGGTCTGGAGGTGAGGGTTGGTAGTTCTGTAAAATCAAGTGTTTTATGTTTTGCTATTCTTTAATGTTGCTCTGTTGGCACTGGGTCTGCGTGTATATTTACATAATAACCTACATGATTGAGTTTATGTTTATTATTGTCATGTATACAGTGACAGTGAAAAGCTTTAAATGACGTAAATGACAGTGAAAAGTTTTACTTTGCATGCTATCCAATCAAATCTGATACTATACATAAATACAATTAAGCCAAACACAATAGACAATAGGTGCAGGAGAAGGCCATTCGGCCCTTCGAGCCAGCACCGCCATTCAATGTGATCATGGCTGATCATCCCAATCAGTACCCCGTTCCTGCCTTCTCCCCATATCCCGACTGTTATCTTACGTGCCCTATCTAGCTGGTGCAAGTACTATCAAGCGGTGCAAAGGGAAATATAATAGTGTGCTGGATATCGTTCTCTCAACATTGTAGCACAACTGTTCTAGAGACAAAGTCCAATGTCTACAATGATGAAGAAGAGAATTGAACAGTACCCTAGCTTATGGAAGGACCCATCAGAAGCCTGTAACAGGGAATACACATCCTTTCTCCAGAGATGCTGCTTGGCCCGCTGAGTTACTCCAGCACTTTGTGTCTATATTCGGTATATATCAGCATCTGCAGTTCCTTTCTACACAACACAGGGGAAGAAGCAGGTTTTCCCGGGTATGGTGGTGCACACTTTCAAGTTCTGTACCCGCTGCCGGGTGGGAGCGGGGAGACGGAGGAATGGCCGGGTGGGACAGTCTTTGATTAAGATGGCTTCTCTGTTCTCTCCCGCTATTTTAACCACAAATCATGTCACAGTGTCAGTTAAGTTTATTATTTATCCCACATGAGTGGAATATGTTGGTGATGTTATGTTTGATACCGATTAGAGTTGCCTCTGATTTAATGTTTAAACAAAGGATGGCGGGGCCAGACCTGCAGCGTCTCCGCCACTCGATGCAAGAACTCGATGACGAAGAGCGGCGACACCTCGGACTGGATAACGGCCACGAAGAAGATGCCGCAGCGGTGGGCGCTGACCAGGTAGTGGTGCGGGGTAGCGAGCACCGGCGCCACGTCGTCCGGCTGTCCGGCCCTGTCCTGTGCCTCCAGGAAATAGTCACACACCGAGCGGCTCACCGCGCTCTTCCAGTGTTTCTCTAGGAAGATGTCGCCACCGCAGCTGATGAGGAACAGACTGTGAATCATTCTGACCAAAGATCCTATCGGATCCTATAGGACCTTTGATTCTGACCAGGCCGCTTCTCCCCTCACACCCAGAGCAGCAAAGATCCTATAGAAGCGTCAACCCAGAGCAGCGCGCCGCCTTCACCTGCCCGCCTCAAGATGGCGGCCCAGCGCGCTCCCGCGGCAACACCATCCCGCCCCGCGCGCGCTCCCGCGGCAACACGATCCCGCCCCGCGCGCGCTCCCGCGGCAACACCATCCCGCCCACCCGCCTCGCGCGCGCTCCCGCGGCAACACGATCCCGCCCCGCGCGCGCTCCCGCGGCAACACGATCCCCCGCGGACTCAATATAGACACAACATGCTGGAGTAACAGCGGGTCAGGCAGCATCTCTGGAGAAAAGGAATAGATGACGTTTCGGGTCCAGACCCTTTTTCAGACAGAGAGTCAGGGGAAAAGGAAACGAGAGATAGACGATGATGTTGAGAGGTATGGAACAAATGAATGAAAGATATGCAAAATAGTAACGATGATGATAGAAACAGGCGATTGTTAGCTGTGCCCTATGTGAAAACAAGTATAGACAATGAGACTCAACAAGATTCAGATTCAATTTTAATTGTCAGTGTACAGTACAGAGACAACGAAATGCATTTAGCATCTCCCTGGAAGAGCGACATAGCAAATGATTTGAATAAATAATAATAAGTGTCGGGGGGGGGGGGGGGGGGTGATTGGCAGTCACCGAGGTACGTTGTTGAGTAGAGTGACAGCCGCCGGGAAGAAGCTGTTCCTGGACCTGCTGGTTCGGCAACGGAGGGACCTGTAGCGCCTCCCGGATGGTAGGAGGGTAAACAGTCCATGGTTGGGGGTGAGAGCAGTCCTTGGCGATGCTGAGCGCCCTCCGCAGACAACGCTTGCTTTGGACAGACTCAATGGAGGGGAGCGAGGAACCGGTGATGCGTTGGGCAATTTTCACCACCCTCTGCAATGCCTTCCGGTCGGAGACAGAGCAGTTGCCATACCATACTGTGATGCAGTTGGTAAGGATGCTCTCGATGGTGCAGCGGTAGAAGTTCACCAGGATCTGATGAGACAGATGGACCTTCTTCAGTCTCCTCAGGAAGAAGTGACGCTGGTGAGCCTTCTTGATCAGAGTTGAGGTATTGTGGGTCCAAGAGAGGTCATCGGAGATGTTGACTCCCAGGAACCTGAAGCTAGAAACACGTTCCACCTCCGTCCCGTTAATGTGGATGGGGGTGTGCGTGCCGCCACTGGACTTCCTGAAGTCTACAATGAGCTCCTTGGTCTTCTTGGAGTTAAGGGCCAGGTTGTTGTCAGCGCACCATGCTGCTAAGTGCTGGACCTCCTCCCTGTAGGCCGACTCATCGTTGTTGCTGATGAGGCCAATCACCGTTGTATCATCTGCATACTTGATGATGGTGTTAGTACCATGTACAGGTGTGCAGTCATAGGTGAAGAGGGAGTAGAGGAGGAGGCCCATGATAGATGACTTTGAAGCTGGTACAAATTGGGTGGGGGAGGGATGGAGAGAGAGGGGATGCAAGGATTTTGAGTATAGGAGCAGGGTCTACTGCAGTTGTACAGGGTCTTGGTGAGACCACACCTGGAGTATTGCGTACAGTTTTGGTCTCCTAATCTGAGGAAAGACATTCTTGCCATAGAGGGGGTACAGAGAAGGTTCACCAGACTGATTCCTGGGATGTCAGGACTTTCATATGAAGAAAGACTGGATAGACTCGGTTTGTACTCGCTAGAATTTAGAAGATTGAGGGGGGATCTTATAGAAACGTACAAAATTCTTAAGGGGTTGGACAGGCTAGATGCAGGAAGATTGTTCCCGATGTTGGGGAAGTCCAGAACAAGGGGTCACAGTTTAAGGATAAGGGGGAAATCTTTTAGGACCGAGGTGAGGAAAACATTTTTCACACATAGTAGTGAATCTCTGGAATTCTCTGCCACAGAAGGTAGTTGAGGCCAGTTCATTGGCTATATTTAAGAGGGAGTTAGATGTGGCCCTTGTGGCTAAAGGGATCAGGGGGTATGGAGAGAAAGCAGGTACAGGATACCGAGTTGGATGATCAGCCATGATCATATTGAATGGCG
The DNA here is from genome assembly GCF_010909765.2 of Amblyraja radiata. Classification (NCBI taxonomy): domain Eukaryota; kingdom Metazoa; phylum Chordata; class Chondrichthyes; order Rajiformes; family Rajidae; genus Amblyraja; species Amblyraja radiata. The sequence continues at coordinate 136,843 of NC_045992.1, forward strand.
GTGCAGGCTCGAAGGGCCGAATGGCCTACTCCTGCACCTATTTTCTATGTTTCTATGATTATTTGAAATTAGAGAAATCAATATTCATACCACTGGGGTGTAAGCTGCCCAAGTGAAATATGAGGTGCTGTTCCTCCAATCTGACAATGGAGGAGGCCCATGATAGAAAGGCCAGTGTGGGAATGTGAGGGGGAATTAAAGTGTTTGGCAACCGGGAGATCAGGTAGTGCCAGGCAAAGATGTTCAGTGAAACGATCGCCCAGTCTGCGCTTGGTCTTGCCGATGTAGAGTCAAGTTCAAGTTCACATTTATTGTCACATGCACCAATTGGTACAGTGAAATTTGAGTTACCATACAGCCATATGAATAAAAAGAACACAATACACAATTGATTTTAACATAAATATCCACCACAGCGGAATCAACATTCCTTACTGTGATGGAAGGCAATAAAGTTCAGCCATCTTCCTCTTTGTTCACCTGTAGTCGGGGCCTAGAACCCTCCGCGGTCTGCGCTACGGAAGGCCTGATGTACAGGCCCTCTTGCTGGGATGATCGAACCTCCGGCGTCGGAACGGATGTTACACACTCTGCGGCTTGGAGTTTCCGAATCGGCCGCTTCTCAATAGGATTCAAGGATTCAAGAGAGTTTATTGTCATGTGTCCCTAATAGGACAATGAAATTCTTGCTTTGCTTCAGCACAACAGAACATAGTAGGCATGACTGCGGCTTCCGAAACCACTGGACGGAGCTCCAACACTGGCGATCCTCGGCAAAAGATCCCAGGCCTCCACGACGTTAAAGTCAGCGTCGCGCCCGCGGCTAGAAGCTCCGCTAACCACAGCTCCACGATGTTAAAGTCAGCAGGCCCCGCTGGACGGAGCTCCAACACTAGCGATCCTCGACAGGATCCCAGGCTCCGCTATGGTAATTCCGCGCTGCGCCTGCTGCTGAGGCTCTGGGCCGGTCTCAAGTAGGAATGGCCATGCCAATTCAGTTGGTAGGCTGCGGGGGGGGGGGGGGGGGGGGGGAGATGCCATACAGAGAAAACATGCATTTCTGTCCAGGTAAGTTATTGGAAAACAGTTTCTCCCTATTCCCCCCACACAAGACATACTGAGAAACATTAAAACATACATTTTACACGCACTAAAAATAACAAAAAAGACGAAAGGACTAACGAGCTGCTGGCGAGGCAGGCACTGCGGTGGCGCCATCCAATGGATATCTTGAACACATCTTCAAGTCCACATCATGAACAACGGATACGGTAGATGAGGTTGGAGGAGGTGCAAGTGAACCTCTGCCTCACATGAAAGGACTGTCTGGATCCCTGGACAGTCGAGGTGTTGCATCTCCTGCGGTTACACAGGAAGGTCCCTGGGGAGGGGATAGTTTGGGTGGAAAGAGATGAGTTAACCAGGAGTTGTGGAGGGAACGGTCTCTGCAGAAGGCGAAAATGGGTGGAGAAGTACGATACAATACGATATTACTTTAATGTCAGAACAAAGTCTGAAAATTGTGACGAGTGTTGGGATCCCGTTGGAAGTCTGAAGAGGGTCTCGACCTGAAACATCACATATTTCTTCGCTCCATAGATGCTGCCTGTTGTGAGGCAAATGATACTTTACGACTCTCTTAGTGGCAGCATGCTGTAAAGGTTGTAACTTTGTTTGCTCCCTTAACTTTTAACTTCTAGCTTACCACTCTTTCAATGCGCTTCAATCGTGTAAAGGATGGAGACAAGAGGGAAAAGAGCTTCTCCAAGGAAGGAGCGTGGTGAAGGCGCAGCTTCTGACTCTGGTATCTTAGAAGCAATATCGAAAATGAACAGAGAAATGAAAACAAGATTTTGCAGTTTGGAAAATGATGAAAGGAATTTTGGATATGGATCTGGAAAACGAAAAATAAGGATCTGGAAAACAGAAGCCGTCGACTGAATTTGCGAATTGTTGGTTTGCGTGAAGGTCAAGAAGGGGATAATCAGGACCAGATTTACGTATAAGCTTGACAAGCTTAAGCTTAGGGCCTCGAGATCTAGGGGGGCCTCAAAGAGCCGGATTCACCACTAGGCTTCACAGGCTGAAATCTAGGGCCTCGAAATCTAGGGGGCCTCCGGCCAAAGCAGGACCCCTGTCGTTCAACTCTGGGCGCCCTCCCTCTCATTTTGCCCGGCTTGGCACTGCAGATACTGGTTTATACCGATAGACACAAAAAACTGAACTCAGCGGGTCAGGCAGCATCTCTGGAGAAAAGGAACGTGACGTTTAGTGTCGGCGGCGGTTGTATTGCTGGGCAAAGATACCAGGTGCTGGGTGACGAAGGGTCGGAGCGAATGACGGCCCCGCACAGCAGCAGCAGCGGCCGCGACAGCAGCTCCATCCGACCTGGTCCTGAATTATATTTGTTGGAGTGCAAGATTTTGCTAAAGAATCGTTTCTACGGCCGTTCTGTGTGTTTTTGTTTTTTAAATTCACCCGACAAGTTAATTGCTAGAATGATTTTAAAAGCAGCTTCTGAAGCCGTCAATGCTGACAACTGGGACGGATTTTATGGAGGACCAGGTAAAAGAAAGTAGTTTATTTTTATGTATAAAAGTGTTTCTTAAGATGTATTTAATTCACATTTTAAGTTGCGAAACGGTGATTCCCCCCCCCGAAGAACTGGCAGTGTATTTGCTGCAGATATGAGGGTGTAAATTCACCGCAACGTCAACGTTCTAAATGGTCCCGTTCCAGAAAATCCCACTCGCAAGCTGATTTAACTGGCCATTAATTTACAGGTATTAAACATTAAATTCCTTCCATTTGGCCTATAAACCCATGACAAAATTATGTTATATTCTGAATTCTTGTGTGAATGTTATTTGGACACTTAGCCTATTTAAAAATGTTAATCTATTCTTAAGAAATGGATAGATGTTTAGATCTAGTAATTGAATTTTGTAATTAGCTACAATTAGGTAACTAACTAATTATATGCATTAATTCCAAGTCATCTAAGTAAGATTGTTTCATATTTGTTTCAGAATGCTTCAATCTATAATAACTGAAAATTTCTTTCAGTTCTCTTAAATTTTAAGAAAGTTATCGGCCTTTAAATGTTCTCGATCACAGCTTTTGTGTTAAGTCAATGAAAAAGCAATAGGGAACAAGATGCCAATTTCCGAGTATGAAAATGGCCATAACCTTTTTAATACTGAAGAAATGAAAGTGAATTAGGTGTCAAATTAAAAACATTTTATGCTTTATCTGATGGGATAAATTAAAGACTTGATTTTTTAAATCTCAAAATTTTGTAACATTGCTAAGCAAGGGCATATTTATCAGTAGAAATTGTTTCAGTTTGCTCCATATTAGTACTTGGGTGAAATTCTTTTGTAGTAGTTGCAGTAGAATACACATTAGATGAGCCATAAGCATCTGAATTTTTATGAGCCAAATCTAATGAGTAAGCCTGATTGTAAGCTGACTGTAAATCCACGGTTTTGTTTTCTAATAGTCTGTTGTATTAAAGGCAATGCCAAACCATTGATAAAATGACGAATTTGATCCTGTCGATATGGATCAGCCGTAACTGCTTTGAAAGCACAGTCTTTACCAAGTCTTAAAAATTCATCAAGTGACTCACCAGATTTTTGTTTCCGAGTAGCAAGGAGGTGTAGTATAGGAAGCCAATTCTTCCAATTCTTTGCAGCGGCAGGTGAGTTGGGATCCAGATACAAGCCCCGATGTCGGACTGCTTGACATGCGTCCACTTCTCTGCCTCACCCCTGAGTTTCTCCACCACTTTTGTCTACCTGGGATCTCGTTGGATGTGTGTTATTTAGAGTTTTGGGGCCAACCTGCAAAATACAGAAGGTGATGAGTAAAGTAATCTCCCTCTCCCCGGCCGCGCGCCCGGCTCGGCCCCGCCCCGCTGCGCGTGCCAGCGACGCAGCGAGAGCGATGGCGGCAGATGAGCCTCAGCCGGCGAAAAAACCCAGGCTGGAAGATGAGCTCCTCAGGTAATAGTCAAAGCGCGGCCGCTCCGTCCCTTGCGTCGCCGCTGGAGGCCGGTGGCCATTCGCTGGGTCCGAGGTCGAGGTCACCGGCAACGTGTGGAGATGCGGCGTCAGTGTATGGGGGAGGTGGGAATGCTCTTGTTCTCCGCGCTCCCTCCCCCGGGGCCCAGTCCCGCTCCCTCCCCCGAGGCCCAGTCCCGCTCCCTCCCCCGAGGCCCAGTCCCGCTCCCCCCGGCCTAGTCCCACTCCCCCCTCTCCGGGGCCTAGTCCCGCTCCCTCCCCCCGGCCTAGGCCCGCTCCCCCCGGCCTAGGCCCGCTCCCTCCTCTCCGGGGCCTAGTCCCGCTCCCTCCCCCAGTCCCGCTCCCTCCCCCGGGCCTGCCCTCCCTAGTCCCAGGCCCATGGCAGCAACGTGTCAGCGCAGCCCGACTACATGTGCAGCCTACTCTGGTGGTTATTGATTCAACATTCACACGTGGATCGCGGTGGGCTGGAGTAACACCAATGAGATAGTTTAAAAGGCGTGTAGGAAGATATTCTTTTGTTCGTTGAGGCATAACATATATTCAGGATAATTATACTCAGACTGTATACAATACACGCTAAACTGCAGTATACATCGGTGGAACGAGGAGTAGTAAAATCAAGAATTCGCATTCTACTTTTATGAATCTTTGGTTGCACTGGTCGCCCTATTGTGCGTAAAATGTTTGGGGAAGAGGTTCACCAGGATGCTACTTGGGTTAGAGAACATAAGGACAGGTTGGACTAACATGGATTGTTTCCTCTGGAGCGGGGAGTCCTGATAGAAGTTTATAAAAGTATGCGTGATAGGGTAGGGCACACAGCTGGAACCCTCTTATCTTAGGTGAAATACTAGAGGACATAATTTTGAAGTGAGATAGGCACATGAATGTGCAGGAGTGGAGCAGTATGGGCCACATACAAGCAGAAGAGTTTAGTTTAATTTTGCATCATGTTTGGCACAGAAGGGTTGTTCCTGGGCTGCACTCTTCACTGCTGGTTCTGTGTTAAAATGGCATGTCCATTATTACATTTAAAATGTATGGAGTCAAGCAACAAGTAGTGGAATTGTTAATAAGGTGTCTCCAAATATAAATTTGAGGTTTCAGGTTGTTCCTCAGACCAAATGAGATTTGGTGAGTGGTTCGCATAAGACCTTCAATGAGTCCCCAAGGATGTGACTAGTGGTGTGCCTCATGGTTATGTGCTGAACTCATTACTGTTAGTATTACAGTTATATTAATGTATTAATATTATATTAATAATTTGAATCAGAACATAAAGGGCAAGTTTGCAGATGATACAAAAGTGGGTGGTTTTGCAGATCATGAACATGGTTGTGAAAAATTGCAGCAGGATCTTGATCGATTGGCCAGATGGGCTAAGGAATGGTTGATGCAATTTAAAATAGAGAAAATGTGAGGTGTTGCATTTTGGGACGTCTACACGGGCAGGTCCTACACAGTGAATGGTGGGACTCTGGGGAGTGTTGTAGAACAGTGATCTAGGAGTGCAGATGCATGGCTCCTTGAAGGTGGAGTCGCAGGTAGACAGTGGTTAAAAAGGCGTTTAGCACATTGGCATTCATCAGTCGGAGTATTGAGTATAGAAGTTGGGAAGTCGTGTTGCAGTTGTATAAAATGGGGGTGAGGCTGCATTGAGGATGTTGTCAGAACTAGAGGGTCTGAGTTATAGGGAGAGGTTGTGTAGGCTGGGACTCTATTACTTGGAGCACAGGAAGATGAGGGGTGATCTTATAAAGGTGTATACAATCATGAGAGGAATAGATTGGATATATGTGCAGAGTCTCTTGCCCAGAGTATGTGAATCAAGGACCAGAGGACATAGGTTTATGTGGGGGTGGTGGTGGGGGGGGGGGGGGGGGGGGGGGGGGAAGAAGAATGGGAGAGCTGAGAAGGGGAGGAGACAGCAAGGGCTACCGGAAATTGGAGGTCAATGTTCAAGCCGCTGGGGTGCAGACTACCCAAGCGGAATATGAGGTGCTGCTCCAATTTCCGGTGGTGCTAAAGAAGGAACTGCAGATGCTGGAAAATCGAGGGTAGACAAAAGTGCTGGAAAAACTCAGCGGGTGAGGCAGCATTTATGGTGCATCTCCTCCCCTTCTCAGCTCTCCCTTAGCCCTCTGGCTCCTCCTCTTCCTTTCTTCTTCCCCCCCCCCCCCCCCCGCCACATCAGTCTGAAGAAGGGTTTCGGCCCGAAACGTTGCCTATTTCCTTCGCTCCATAGATGCTGCCTCACCTGCTGAGTTTCTCCAGCACTTTTGTCTACCCTCGATTTTCCAGCATCTGCAGTTCCTTCTTGACTACTAGAGAAGATCTGTGTAGTAAGGAACTACAGATACTGGTATATACTAAAGATCGACACCAAGTGCTGAGTAACTCAGTGGGTTCGGCCACATCTTTGGGGGAAAAAATGATGCTGTTTGAGTGACAATTTGGGTCGGGACTTCTTCAGACTGAATGTAGAGGGGAGGGAACTGGAGATAGGAAAAGGGCAGAACAAAGCAGGGCGAGCAACAGATAACTGAGGAAGGGTGGAGCCCATAATGGCCCATTGTTCGCTCTTTGTCTCATTTGGATTATCTTCATCTTCACCCATTACATTCATTCAATTTGTTAGTTATAGGAAAGGTCAGCAACAGAAATGTCATTAATCTGCTGTAGTTATTGTTATTTCAGATTTCCAGTACCTTCAGCTTTCTGGACTACATTATTTTAGTTCTAATATTTTAACCAACTCTGATCCTATAGTTCCAGGTTCAGTGGGTATTTAGGCATTGTGCCATAAATTTATTTAATTTGTTAAATCATTTTGTAAACACTGATGAAAGATCAGTCTAGAAAACAGAACTTCAATATGAAAGATATATTGAATTCCTTACACAATTATAAATTGTTATGGATTAGACAATAGACAATAGGTGCAGGAGTAGGCCATTCGGCCCTTCGAGCCAGCACCGCCATTCAATGTGATCATGGCTGATCATCCCCAATCAGTCACCCGTTCCTGCCTTCTCCCCATATCCCCATACTCCGCTATTTTTAAGACCCTATCTAGCTCTCTCTTGAAAGCATCTGGAGAACCTGCCTCCATCGCCCTCTGAGGCAGAGAATTCCACAGACTCACCACTCTCTGTGAGAAAAAGTGTTTCCTCGTCTCCGTTCTAAATGGCTTACTCCTTATTCTTAAACTGTGGCTCCTGGTTCTGGACTCCCCCAACATCAGGAACATGTTTCCTGCCTCTAGTATGTCAAAACCTTTAACAACCTTATATGTTTCAATGAGATTCCCTCTCATCCTTCTAAACTCCAGAGTGTACAAGCCCAGCTGCACCAGTCTCTCAGCATATGACAGTCCCGCCGTCCCGGGAATTAACCTTGTAAACCTACGCTGCACTCCCTCAATAGCAAGAATGTCCTTCCTCAAATTGGGGGACCAAAACTGCACACAATACTCCAGGTGTGATCTCCTAGGGATTGTCAGACACTATTGCTACAACTCATTCTGTTCTATAACATTCCATCCATAACTAAGCATTCATACCTTTCAATTGTATTCAAGTTTTAATAACTAAAGATTATACTAACGTGATAAATTATCAAAATGAAAAACAAGTGTGATTAAACATGAGTGGAAATCAAATAAAAAATTCAGTTGTACTGGATGAATGTTACTCACCTACAGTGATCTACCTGTAAATGATGAATTGATAACCCAATAGCAGGGTGCATGTTCAGTTGGGTTGCACTGAGACACGTTGATATGACGACCCTGGCCACACACTCATTTCACTCCTGCCATCGGGAAAAATGTATAGGAGCTGAAAACTAATGTCCAGCTTCAGGAGCAGCTTCTTCCCTACAACCATCAGGCTACTAAACACTACAACCTCCAAATGAGCTCTGAACTACATAGACTTGGGGGCATTATTTTTGTCTTTACATTATTATTGTTTGTTTATTTTTATAGGACTTTTTTCATTTATTATGATTTTACAGAGTACTATTTTTACATATCTGTTGTGCTGCTACAATTAAAATTTTCATTCAGCTTTGGGACATATGACAATAAAAGACGCTTTGCTTTTGAGGTATGACTCCTATTTATTGAATGTAACTCTGTATTCAAATTCAATAATCCCAACCAGAGCCATCTTCAAACTCCTCGAGCTAGGAGTACATTCACCACCACCACCCGTGAACCCACCCCCCTACCCACCATCATCCTGAATCCTTGATTTCTGACCCATAGATCACAATCAGTAAAGATAGGCGACAAAAATCTCTATGATAATAACACACGTCCCCTGCAAATAGGTCCTCAGCCACTTGCTACATTCTTATACTCTCTTACTGTACCCACTCTACACACACAACTATATGGCCGTATTCTGCTCTAACCCCATTTACATATTTACATGTTTGCAGATGACAGCACTGTAGTGGGCCGAATGTCAAACGATGAGACAGTAAAAATGATAGAGAGCATATGATGTCAAGGTACCCACACCTCCCTCAATGTCAGCAAGACAAAGGAGCTAGTTATTGACTTTGGGATATGATGTGGTATGCATGACCCAGACAGCATCAGTGGTGCTGAAGTGGAGACGATCAAGAGCTTGAAGTTCCTTGCTGTAAATATCACCGACAATCTGTCCTGGACCAACCACATTGAAACTACAACCAAGAAAGCACACCAATGGCTCCAATTCCTCAGAAGACTATGGCACAGTCCATAGAAGTCTATAGTTGCTGAGGTTAGTGTTGTGTAGTATTTAAAAGCCTAATGGTTGCCAGCAAGGAGCTGTTCTTGAATTTGATGATCACAGTTTTCAGGCCGATGGGTCTTATTCCTAGTGGAAGGTGCGAGGTGAAAGCATAGCCAGGGTGGTGTGGGTCATCGGTGACACTGGCTGTCTTTTTTGAGGTGGCACCTCCTTTACAGGGCTCAAAATTAGCGGTTGCCCAGGTGCCATTGACCACTCAAAGTGCAGCCTGGCAACCTAAATGCCGACTCATTTTGCCCGGCTTGGCAATAAAATACTGATTTATACCGATAGACACAAAAAACTGGAGTAACTCCGCGGGTCAGGTAGCATCTCTGGAGAATAGGAATGTGACGTTTCGTGTCGGCGGCGGCAGCTGTATTCGTGTAGTATCTTTGATTGCAGGGCAAAGATATTAGGTGCGTGGTGGCGAAGGATCGGAGCGAATGGCGGGCCTCAATCAGCGGCGGCAGCGGCCACGACAGCGGCTCCACCGCCTCCTCCTCCCGCACCCCGCCAGGCGGAAGGAACCTCCCTCCTCCCGGCCTCGGCGTGCGGGAGGGGTTGTCGCCCTGATAACAGCCACTGCTTGTAAATCCGCCAACGGCGCTTTCACAACCCCTCCCGCACGCCGAGTCCGGGAGGAGGGAGAGAGGGAGGGGGAGGCGGAGGCCTCCTTCCGCCGTCTGCAGCAGCTGCACGACAGATCCTATAGCTATAGAATCTTTGAGCTGCACCGCTCGGCCCCGCACCCTCCTGTCGGCTGGCGGAGGAGGGGTGGCATGGAGGCAGCGGCACTTTGGCGTTGGACAGGGACGGCGAAGGCAGCGGGGCGATGTTGTTCGAGGAGCGCTGACCTTCCTTCCTCCCCACCTCCTTTGCACCTTCCACCCACCCTCTCTCTCTCTCTCTCTCTCTCTCTTGTACGCCCCCTCCACCCCTCTTATTCTGGGGCCCCTCCTCTCCATCCTGCACTGATACCCATTCCCTCCTCCTCTATTCAGTCCTCACTGACATTCCCTGTGCTCCCCTCCCCCTCTACCCCCCCCCCCCCCCCCCAATCTATTCATCACCCTACCCACCTCGCATTTATTCACCTGCCCCCCCCCCCCCCCCATCCATCCTACACTGGTCCCCCAATTCATCCTGCACTGAACCCCCTTCCCATCCATCCTGCACTTCTCCCCCTATTCATACTGCACTGATCCACCCATTCATCCCGTACTGACCAACCCTCCATTTACCCTGCACCAATCCCCCCCCCATCCATCCTGTAGTGATCTCCCCCCATTCATCTTTTACTGATCCCTGTTCATCTTTTACTGATCCCCGTTCATCTTTTACTGATCCCCCGTTCATCTTTTACTGATCCCCCATTTATCCTGTACTGATCCCCTCATTCATCCCGTACTGATCCCCCAATCATCTTTTACTGACCCCCCATTCATCCTGTACTGATCCCCTCATGCATCATGTACTGATCCCCTCATTCATCCCGTACTGATCCCCTCATTCATCCTGTAGTGATCATTCATCCTGCACAGACCGTCCGATCCACACTGTCCTGACCCCCCCCCCCATTCAACCTGTGCTGACCCACCCCCCAATCCATCCCGTACTGATCCCCCCCCATTCAAGAAGAATGGGGGGGAACAATTTGAAGAAGGGTCTCGACCCGAAATGTTGCATATTCCCTTAGCTCCATAGATGCTGCCTCACCCGCTGAATTTCTCCAGCATTTTTGTCTACCCCTATCCATCCTGTGCTGATCCCCCCCCATCCTTCCATACTGACCGCCCATTCAACACCACTGACATCTCCCCTCACAATTTTACATACTCCAACCAACACGTACTAATTCACCTGCCTCAATCCATCCATTCCGCACCGATTGCCTTCTCAAACCCCCCCACCGCCACCTATCCACCCCGCACTGATTCACACACCCCCTGACCCTATTGTGCTTCATGGTCTTCAGAGCGAACATTGACTATGTTTGATAACGGAATGCAATCAAATGTGTTTTAATTCCAAATGTTATTATTTGTTTTGACACCTTTAAACATATTACCAAAAGAACATTTGCTGCAGTTATGTCCTTTGGCCATCTCTTGTCAGTTAGTGTAATGTTTAACCTGTCAGATGGGTATAGTCGGTTTTAACAGCTATTATCATAAAATGCCTTTAGAAATTTCCTTGCAACCTGTATATTTTGTTATGGATAAATTATGTGGGAAGCCAGAGTGTTTCTGTGACAATAGCAATAACGACCCATGCTATGGCTATGTCATGGTAATTTTCGGTCCTTCACAGAAAACATACTTGCATCAATTGCAATGTGTAAAAAGAGTTGAGATATTGTATTATAATTTTGCTGCATGTCATTGCAGTATATATAATGTCTTGATTGGTGAATATGTTTAGTTTGTGACTTTATTTGAAGCAGAAATAATATGTGAATGTAGACAAAAGTGCTGGAGAAACTCAGCGGATTCAGATTCAATTTTAATTGTCATTGTCAGTGTACAGTACAGAGACAACGAAATGCATTGTGGCAGCATCTATGGAGCGAGGAAATGGGCAACGTTTCGGGCCGAAACCCTTCTTCAGACTGATGGGTTTCGGCCTGAAACATTGCCTATTTCCTTCGCTCCATAGATGCTGCTGCACCTGCTGAGTTTCTCCAGCACTTTTGTCTACCTTCGATTTTCCAGCATCTGCAGTTCCTTCTTGAACATAATATGTGAATGCTTCATTGAGCATAATTCCAACTGGTAACTACGCACTTCGTCCGAGCACATTATCACACGCTTCATGCAAACCGTCTTAAACGACCACCTAAACTCTCATTTGGCAACCTAAAAAGCTGTCAAGGTTGCCCGGCTGGCAACAGGGAAAAAAAGTTAAGCGAGAGCCCTGCTTTAGATCCTTTCAAAGGTGGGGAGGTCAGTACATGTGATGGGCACGGGCAATGTGTATCACTCTCTGTGGTCTCCTTTGTTTCTGGTTGGTGAGTTGCCAAACCAGGCTGCAATGCTGCAGTCATCTACCGTACACCTGTACAAGTTCAACTATTTGTCAACAAACCAAATAGCTTCATCTCCTTTGTGAGCAGATTACTGTCCTCATAAGCTAAGTGTGTAGTCTCAATCTCACCGTCTACCTCATTGCAGACCGTGTACATTTTTTTATCTGCAGCTTCTCTGTAATTGTACTGTGTAATTCTCTGTATAGTGCTGTGGCACTATATCCAGTACTTGGGTAATTTACCCTTTGTATTACCCATTGCACTTGTATATGGCACAGATCAAACTCAGATCTCTGGCGTGTGAGGCAGCAAGTCCACCAGTGGGAAGGGACGAATTGACCAGGGAGTTACAGAGGGAGCGGTCTCTGCAGAAAGCCGACAGGGAAGGAGATGGGAAGGTGTGGCCAATGGTGGGATCCCGTTGGTAGACAAAGCTGAAGAAAATCAGTGGGTGAGGCAGTATCTATGGAGCGAAGGAATAGGCGATGTTTCGGGTCGAGACCCTTCTTCAGACTGATGTCGGGAGGGGTGGGGGGGGCGGGAAAAATAAAGGAAGAGGCGGAGACAGTAGGCTGTGGGAGAGCTGGGAATGGGAGGGGATGGAGGAAGAAAGCAAGGACTACCTGAAATTGGAGAAGCCAATGTTCATACCGCTGGGGTGTAAATTACCCAAGCAAAATATGAGATGCTGTTCCTCCAATTTGCGGTGGGCCTCACTCTGGCCATGGAGGAGGCCCAGGACAGAAAGGTCAGATTCGGAATGGGAGGGGGAGTTGAAGTGCTGAGCCACCGGGAGATCAGGTTGGTTATTGCGAACTGAGTGGAGGTGTGGTGAGAAGCGATCGCCAAGCCTGCACTTGATCTCACCGAGGTTGATCATACGCTGAATAATCAAACCAGATTTTTGTTTGGAAGTGGAGATAATAGAAATTGCATTAATTGCAACGTGTAAAAAGAGTTGAGATACTGTATTATAATTTTGCTGCATGTCATTGTGGTATATAATCATGTCTTGATTGGTGAATATGTTTAGTTTGCGACTTTATTTGAAGCAGAATTAATATGTGAATGCTTCATTGACCATATTTCCGACTGGTAACTACGCACTTCGTCCAAGCACATTATCGCACGCGTCATGCAAGCAGTCTTAAATGACCACCTAAACTGTCATTTGGCAACCTAAAAAGCTGCCGAGGTTGCCCAGCTGGCAATAGGGAAAAAAAGTTAAGTGAGAGCCCTGCTACACAACTACAAATGCTACACACTACAAAGCATTTTTAACATGGACACTGGATAAAGATTGTGCCCCACACTGATTGCATTAATAAAATTAAACACTGGAATGAATACTTTTAGCAAAAAATTAATTTGAAGGCTTATCAGCTTCATGTAAAATAATTGCTGAGATGCTTGTAGATGATAGCATAATTTATAGAGATATTTGATCGGGTTGTTTTTCCGAATACGATTATTAATTTTTGTAAACATATTCTATTTTTGAAATAATATGGAACTGAGCTTACTTTTTGCATTGAATGCCAATACTTCTCCAAAACAAATAGAATGTTAGTCCGGCTCCTGCAGCCTAGGTGCCCTATTTGAATATTGCAAGAGTCAAGAGTGTTTTGTTGTCACGACAATGAAATTCTTACTTGCTGCAGCACAACAGAATATGTAAATATGTAAACATTGTGTATAACGGGGGAAAAAAAGTTCAATAAATGACAAATATAGTGCAAATAATTAATAATAGCCTTTTGCAGTTCAGTAAATATAAATATAGTCTTTTGCAGTTCAACAAATAATAATATAGTCTTTTGCAGTTTAATAGAGTTTAATATCAGAGTTTAATAGCAAAATATCGAGTTATACGGCACGTAACAGGCCCTTTAGCTCAACGACCATGCCGAGCAAGATGCCCCATACAAGCTAGAACCATATGTCCCCATTTGGCTAATATCCCTCTAAACCTTTTCTATCCATGTATCTATCCAAATGTCTTTTAAATGTTGTTATTCTTCCTGCCTCAACTATATCCTCTGGCAGTTTATTTTATCTACCCACCACCCTTAGTGCGATACTCTGTTACACAGATAATGTTTAATGTGTTATGTGTCATTCTTAACTGTCACTGTATGTCATGTTGTCACTTGCAGGCGGAGCGCCAAGGCAAATTCCTTGTATGTGAATATACTTGGCCAATAAACTTATTAATTCATTCATTAAGTCCTAAAGGAACGTCCTTTAATTCTGAGGCTATGATCTGCAGTCCTAGATTCTCCCACTAGAGGAATCATCTATCATTCAATCATGGCTGATCTATTTTTCTCTCTCAACCCCATTCTCTCCCTTCTCCCCATAACCGTTGACACCCTTACTAATCAAAAACTTATCAATCTTCCCTTTAAAAATTCCCAATGACTCGTCTGTGGCAATGAATTCCACAGGTTCACCACCTTCTGGCTGGAGAAATTCCTCCTCATTTCCTTTCTAAAGGTATGTCCCTTTTATTCGGAGGCTGCGCCCTCCGACCCTAGACTCTCCAACTAGTGGAAATATCTCTCCACATCCACTCTATCTGAGCCTTTCACTATTCGGTAGGTTTAAATGAGATTCCGCTCTCATCCTTCTAAACTCCTAGAGCCGTCACGCAATGAATATTACCACGTGTTACAGCCTCATTTTGCCGTCCACCGGAGTAAATATTTCACATCATTCTATCTTAACACACTATCTACAAATGTTCCGAACAGCAGAAAACGCATCTTATAAATGTAACTTGCACATTGTGATATCTGAAGAAGGGTCTCGACCCGAAAATAAATACGTGGTACTCCACCTGCAACTGCTCGGACAGGAAGGCTCTGCAGAGGGTAATGAGGGGAGCAGAGAGGATCATTGGCGTCTCCCTACCCTCGGTACAAGAACTGTTCCAGAGCCGCTGTCTGAAAAAAGCTCAGAGAATTGCTAAGGACACACTGCACCCCCTCCACATACACCTGGATCTCCTGCCATCAGGCAAGAGATATCGAAGCATCAAAGCTCGGACTACAAGACTGCTAAACAGCTTCCTACCACAGGCTGTGAGGCTGCTAAACAGTCACTCTGTACTCACAGTCACTTGATTCTGCGGCTGGCACGGACACTTTAATAACTGGCACTGGCCACTTTAATAACTGGCACTGGCCACTCAAATCAGCTGCCCCGGACATTTTTATGATTGGTTTATTGTATTTTAACGTTGTGTTTTACCTGCTTTTAACTATTTATTTATACTGTTCCATCAGGGACTGGATTGTTTTTAGTGTTATTATGTGTGAAACGTTTTAAATTTCATGTGCGATACTCCGCTATTCCCTGGGAAACGTCTTTTCATTTTGCACTGTACAACTGTTGCTTGCAAGATGACAATAAAGGTTGATTTGATTTGATTTGATTTGAAACGTCGCCCATTCCTTCTCTCCAGAGATGCTGCCTCACCCGCTGAGTTACTCCAGCATTTTGTGTCTACCATGGTGATATATGATATTAATTGTTTTCTCAAACTTGGATAATATTTAGAATTTGTGTTCTCTCAAATGAAATATTGCAATCATTTCAGAAATAACAATATCAATAGCGTAGCAATATGATTTGAAAATACTGTGAGAGAAATGTGGCCTCATTAGTCATAATTTGCCGTTTGACAGTTTCCTCATTTACTGCCTTGCATGTTTTAATAAGCACTTAAACTCTCCTTTGTATCAATGCGAAGTGAAGTGTTATCTTTTAGTCTGCAATCAGTAACACGATTCCTTCAGGTAACCTAAAAACGAAACAATAATTAAACAAGAAACATGCTTCAGTTAAACGCCTCTAGTTTTCACGCCAATTCTCTACGCACCTTGCAAATTGGTTTGGGGAAGGCGAGGAGGAATTTGGCATACTTTTGGAGGATCTGTTTTCGTCTTTTATCAGTGGATAAATACACGTGATTGTAATAATTACTGTCGCCATATGGAATGTTCTTGAGAAAACGAGCCTTTATTGTATCAATTCTGGGGCGTGCTGATCTGCGTTTCGGTTGGTTCATGTGTGCTTGTGGTTTTCCGTATTATTATCGGAGGTATCCGAGCCTACTTCCGTGAAAGTTATGAAAGATTTATCATCCAGTCAGTCATCCGAGAAGGTGCACGGTTGCGTACTCTGGTATAGCTAAACGTGATATTTTTAAATCAGTCAAAACAATGTTTAAGAAGGAACTGCAGTTGCTGGAAAATCGAAGGTAGACAAAAATGCTGGAGAAACTCAGTGGGTGAGGCAGCATCTATGGAGCTAAGGAAATAGGCAACGTTTCGGGTCGAAACCCTTCTTCAGACTTAATTCAATCATGCTTACAGTGGCTTGTTTAAAAAAAATAAAACTGCGAACACAGCAAAAGCGCTGAGGCGAGCGCTGAAGTATGAGTGAGCGCAGTGATTGGCGGCGGAGCCGTCAGTCGCGGCGCCCAGCGCTCACAGCCATGTTGTGAATGGAAGCTGCGGATGAATGGGCAGCGGGGAGGGCGGGGGTTCCGCTTCCAGGTTACATTGATACCAGTTTGGGAGACACAAGCGTGGATCCTGGGCGGGCAGTGAGTGCTCTATCCTATTTGTTCATTCAACCAGCCGCATACACTAATCCCGGCTAGGATGACCTGTCTGAGGTAAGTGCTAGGTTGCGGCAGACTCGATATGTAATTTACTCGTTGTAGCATTTATTTTGTTGTATTTTTATGGCCTTTTTGTCTTATCATTGCAATCCACTGTCAGACGCTGTAAAAGCGGTTCGTGAGTGAGAGCGTGGGTGACAAGGGGAGAATATTTTTGTGGCATATATTTTTACCTTCTGTGTGCAGTTTCGTGTTACGTATTTTCACGATATAGGTCTTAAAATACATGTTGAAGTGTTCCTTTTTCGCACTGACCGTAACAGTTCATGATGGAAGTCAGTACTGATTTTACATGTGCCACCCACACATTAAAAAAAAAGAGGACTGTGTATTCATTGCGCGCTCTTCAGATTCATAACTTTAAGCGACATCCATGCTGAGAAGAATGCACCTTTCCCTTGATTTACAGTGTTGTGTGTTTCCTGCAAGTTTCTCTAGCCGGTGAATCATTCCTCATCGCTCGTGAGTCACGAATATTCTCTCATGTTAGTTAAGATCACCCAAGCTTTGACGAGTCTCTCACTAAAGGATCTGGTGAAAGAATCACATAGTGTATGTTTTTGGAAATGTGGTGAGCCTGGAGAAATTAAATTACTTTCCAATTGCTTGTTTACTTCCCCAACTCATACCAGGCGCACGTTTGATTTTGTGTTGATTTTGGAATTTAAAATTCTACTTTTGTGGTTGAATGAGATCTAGGTGGTGATTGTTGTCCACTATCACATTACATCTTGTACAATTTTAAATCGGAGGAAAACAAAATAAGCTTTTATTTCATAAAGTTGTAATTTCCATGTTTTTGGAGCTGGAATTTGTTTTGGTAGTCTAAAGCGACGGAAATATCACATCAGCTCACAAACTACCCACAGGTCGGTCCACAGGCATCTCCTGCCCCAACCGTGCTCCCGCATTGGCCTCAACTGCCGTAAAATCGTAGTGGAAACAGGCTTGCCCAATGTAATCACGGCTGAACTGCGCAAGTCTGGTCTCTTCTGTACCAATTCTCCAGAACTCTAATTTCCTCGTTCTTTCACCAATTTATAGTCATAGTGATATAGCGGGGAAGCAGACCCTTCAGCCCAACTTGTCCACGTCCCAGCTATAGTTCCACCTGCCCGCATTTGGTCTATGTCCCACCAGTATTTTCTTAGCAATATGCAAACTATAACAGCTTACTTGTGGTTTAGGATTCACTGGAGGCTGTTGTTTTGGATTTTAAATATCTTAAAAGAAAAACAAAGAGTTATTTTCTTTAGTTGAGCTCATTGGTTCATTTTTCTTTGGTACTCAAGGTTGCATTAATAATCGGCGAAAGATCTTTGCAAGGATGTTGTAAAGAATCTGTAGTGTGTTGTTCAAGACAATTCTCAAGAACCGTATAGCCCATAAAACGATCTCTGTTTGAGTGTGTATTTAAACTGAAAGTTGTTTTTATTCCTGGGGCCTGCATATGTCAAGTTTTATTTGTGTTACATTTTGTGTGCATTCAAGTTACTCTTTTTAGTATTTATACTTATGAGCCAAGTGAGATGGATTCTTACCAACCAATCTGGTTAAAAGATGTGATAATGGTTGCAGATTTATTAATATTTACAATAATTTCAAAACAATGTAATATACTGAAATTGCATTAAAAATATAACTTGTAGGAGCTAGTCCCTGGTACTTTGCAAAAGAGGAGCATGGATGGAGTAATTTGGTTTTGGGAATGCCGTTGTTTTCATCTACACACCATAGATAGGATGCAAGGTACACAAAAATGCTGGAGAAACTCAGCGGGTGCAGCAGCATCTATGGAGCGAAAGAAATAGGTGACGTTTCGGACCGAAACCCTTCTTCAGACTGATGGTGGGTGGGGGGGGAGAAGGAAGGAAAAAGGGAGGAGGAGGAGCCCGAGGGCGGGGGGATGGGAGGAGACAGCTCGAGGGTTAAGGAAGGGGAGGAGACAGCAAGGGCTAGCAAAATTGGGAGAATTCAATGTTCATGCCAACCGGACGCAAGCAACCCAGGCGGAATATGAGGTGCTGTTCCTCCAATTTCCGGTGTTGCTCACTCTGGCAATGGAGGAGACCCAGGACAGAGAGGTCGGATTGGGAATGGGAGGGGGAGTTGAAGTGAAGGATGCAGTCAGGTTATGTAAAGTTCACATTAATGATGTGACGTATTACACCAGAGAACACAAACTCCATTTTGTAATTGCTGAACAAATATTGTGAGCAGAGACCACTCCCAGCAATTACTGCCCTGCCTAAAATGCTAAGAACAATGCACTGTGCTATGCTCTTTTCACTTGGTGAATGTGGATGATACGTGGAGCCAGGTGCTGTGTAGTCAATTAGTTCCACGTAGCTAACAAAATGCTTTTGAAGTAAACATTTTTGTAATTTGACATAAAATTAAAATATGAACTCAAATGCATGATGATCCTTCCAATCTGAAATGCTTGCAAGCATTCACAGAACATAGAACAGTACAGCACAGGAGCATGGGCTTCGACCTACAATTTTTGTGCTAAACATAATGCCCAGTTGAACTGATCTCATCTGCCTGCACATGATCCACATCCCTCTATTCCCCGCATTTCTATGTGCTTATCCAAAAGCCTCTAATACGCCACGTTCATATCTGCCTCCACACCACCACTGGATGTGTTCCAGGACCCTACCACCCTATTTGTAAAAAAAATTTGCCTGCGCATCTCGATTAAACTTTCCCCCTCTCACCTTATAGCTTTGCCCTTTAGTGTTAGACATTTCCATCCTGGGAGAAAATGGTTCTGACTATCTACCCTACCTATCACATTGAATGGCGGTGCTGGCTCGAAGGACCGAATGGCCTACTCCTGCACCTATTGTCTATCTGTACCTCTCATAACTTTACATACTTCTATCGTATCCCCTCAACCTCTGACATTCCAGAGAAAACAATCCACGTCTATCCAGCCTCTCCCTGTAGCTGAAACCCACTAATTCAGGTAGTATTCTGCTAAACCTCCTCTGCGCCCTTTCCAAAGCTTCCGCATCTTTCCTGTAATGAAAGGAATCAGGAAAAGGGGCGATCAGATTAAATCTTTTCCCCTTCACCTTAAACCCATGTCCTCTGGTCTACCTACGTCTGGTTTATCTACCTACACTGGTGATGTAGCCTTTACAATTCTCCACGGCACAGAATCCAGAGATTTTCCATGCTCTGAAAAGAAATACGTACTTCAGTTTTAAATGGCCGTTCCTTGACCATTTCAGAGGTAATGATTGAGAGAGCTGTGGCTGCATGTTATGTTCTCATTCATATCTACTCTTTTAGAAGGAGCTGATGGTCCCACTCCAGAGAAAGTTGGGGGATTGCAAATTCATTGTAATTTTTTACAACAGTAAACTCAAAGATTACACCAAGGAGCTTTGTAGAGCAGACTAATAGGGCAGAGGCATGGTTTGCGATCCTGACACAGACAGCTCCTGATTTCAGTTGGCATATTGGACAGCTGCCAAGTGCTGAACAAGCACCACGTCACATTTGTGGAAGCAACTGGCATATGAAACCGTGGCAAGTTGATGTAGGTCCATAAGTAGAGGTGCTAGCCGAGTGGGTCTTGGTATGATTTAGAATATTGTTAAGTGAATTTAAACCTGATCAAATCAAAATATAGGGTGATTGGGTTTAAATCACCAATATCCTGAATCACATCTTGGCGCACAATGACTAAAAGCTTCAATCAAAGTGAACACAACACAAGACGGCAGATGCTGGAATCTAAAGTAAAGGGCGAGCTGGTAGTGGAACTCAGTGTGTCAGGCACCATCTGTGTGGGGAAAGCGATAGTGGACATTGGGTCGAGACAATTATTCCTCTTTTTATCTCAGCAGAAACCTAACGTGGAATACAGTTTTCATTCCCATCATTTAGGTGTGGGTCAAAACATGGTAAAAGAGTAGGAAAGCAGCAGGAATCGGTAGGGCATTAGGGGGTTAATGGTAGAAGAACTCCTGTTGGAGAGAAGAGAGTATCTTAAAAATGGGCATACTTTAACGATATTTATTGGAGATACAAGAGTCTGAAAATGCTGGAATCCTGAGCAAAAAGTGATGGAGGACGTCAGCGGGTCAACGTATAACTTGTCAGGCTTTGCTCTACCTGCACCACTCCTTTCCAGCTTTCTCCCGTCCCTATCCATCAGTCTGAAGGAGTCCTGACCTAAAGCACCATCTGTCCATTTCTCCACAGATTTTGCCAGACTCACTGAGTTCCTCCAGCACTTTGTTTTTGCTCAAGACTTCAGCATCTGCAGTTTCCTGTGTCTCCAATCCCAGAAATGAGGTGGTTCATGAACGAAATATACCTCTAATTAATGTGCCCTTTAAGGTTCATTGTTTCAAAAAGTTTTCATCAGATATGCATTACTGAACTAAATTAAGTAAACTGCGGAAAAAGTTAAAGTTTTTCATCACTGTGTAATTCCATAGATCTCCGAGTTAGAAAGACTTTGTGCAACAACCTGGAGCTCAATGCTCTTAAGACAGTGGAATTGATTGTAGACTTTAGGAGAGCTCTCCCCACCCCACTCACCATCAACAACACCACAGTCACATCAGTGGAGTCTTTTAAGTTCCTGGGAAACAGTTTGCTGATGACACAACAGTGGTGGGTCTCATCGGCGACAACAATGAGTCGGCATACAGGATGGAGGTGGAGCTGCTTACGGAGTGGTGCACATCTCACAATCTCACCCTCAATGTGGAAAAGACTAAGGAAATGATGATCGATTTCAGGAGGGTTGGAAAACAAAATCATACTCCGCTGCATATTGATGGAGCTGCTGTGGAGAGGGTCAGCAGTGTGAAGTTCTTGGGACTTCACCTGTCGGATGACCTGACCTCTACGACCAACACCACAGCAGTCATCAAAAGAGCTCAGCAGCGGCTCCACCCTCTCCGGAGACTAAGGAAAGCAGATCTCCCTACTGTTCATCTAAGGACCTTCTACAGGGGCACCATCGAGAGTATATTGACCCACGGCATCACTTCCTGGTTTGGGAGCTGCAAGGCTTATGAACAAAACCAACTTAACAGGATAGTGAAGACCGCCAGCAGGATCATTGGTGCCCCACTCCCTTTCCTGTTGGAGATCTATAAGAAGCGGAGCATCAGCAGAACCATCTCCATTATCAAGGACCCCTACCGCCCATCACACCACATCTTCTCCATTCTGCCATCTGGGAAGAGGTACAGGAGCATCGGCTGCAAAACCAGCAGGATGCTCCACAGCTTCTTCCCACAGGCAATAAGACTGGTTAACGGACTGTGTCCCCTCCCCATATATCATACACCAACACATCTAACCTCGCCCATACTTTGACAGCTAGGCACCTGTCAAAGCCAAGCCACTGTTCGGTCTGAATGTCTGTTTTTATTGCAGTTTTTAGGCCTATTTTAGATATTTTAATTTTTAAAGCTATATGTATTTATTCTGTTTTTATTAACCGCACTGATGGGAACTGATTGAGAAACAATTTTTTCGTTTCATCTGTGTATGTAAGTACTCAGTTCAAATGACATTAAAGTAAATACTGAATCTCCAAGGACCTTAAATGGGAGGTCACCATCGACTCCACAGTCAAAAAGGCACAACAGAGATGTACTTCCTGCAGCAGCTGAGGAAACACAATCTGCCACAGGCAATGATGGTCCAATTCTATACGTCCATCATAGAGTCTGCCCTCCCCTTCTCCAGCATGGTCTGATTTGGCTCAGCCACCTAGCACGACAATGCTGTGTGGTTTACAGACTTAAAGCACACGGCATTGGGGGTTCAGTATTGATGTGGATAGAGAATTGGCTGGCAAACAGGAAGCAAAGAGTAGGAGTAAACGGGTCCTTTTCACAATGGCAGGCAGTGACTAGTGGGGTACCGCAAGGCTCAGTGCTGGGACCCCAGCTATTTACAATATATATTAATGATCTGGATGAGGGAATTGAAGGCAATATCTCCAAGTTTGCGGATGACACTAAGCTGGGGGGCAGTGTTAGCTGTGAGGAGGATGCTAGGAGACTGCAAGGTGACTTGGATAGGCTGGGTGAGTGGGCAAATGTTTGGCAGATGCAGTATAATGTGGATAAATGTGAGGTCATCCATTTTGGTGGCAAAAACAGGAAAGCAGACTATTATCTAAATGGTGGCCGACTAGGAAAAGGGGAGATGCAGCGAGACCTGGGTGTCATGGTACACCAGTCATTGAAAGTAGGCATGCAGGTGCAGCAGGCAGTGAAGAAAGCGAATGGTATGTTAGCTTTCATAGCAAAAGGATTTGAGTATAGGAGCAGGGAGGTTCTACTGCAGTTGTACAGGGTCTTGGTGAGACCACACCTGGAGTATTGCGTACAGTTTTGGTCTCCAAATCTGAGGTAGGACATTATTGCCATAGAGGGAGTGCAGAGAAGGTTCACCAGACTGATTCCTGGGATGCCAGGACTGTCTTATGAAGAAAGACTGGATAGACTTGGTTTATACTCTCTAGAATTTAGGAGATTGAGAGGGGATCTTATAGAAACTTACAAAATTCTTAAGGGGTTGGACAGGCTAGATGCAGGAAGATTGCTCCCGATGTTGGGGAAGTCCAGGACAAGGGGTCACAGCTTAAGGATAAGGGGGAAATCCTTTAAAACCGAGATGAGAAGAACTTTTTTCACACAGAGAGTGGTGAATCTCTGGAACTCTCTGCCACAGAGGGTAGTCGAGGCCAGTTCATTGGCTATATTTAAGAGGGAGTTAGATGTGGCCCTTGTGGCTAAGGGGATCAGAGGGTATGGAGAGAAGGCAGGTACGGGATACTGAGTTGGATGATCAGCCATGATCATATTGAATGGCGGTGCAGGCTCGAAGGGCCGAATGGCCTACTCCTGCATCTAATTTCTATGTTTCTATGTCCGATCATCTGAGAAGGTTATTGGCTGCAACCTTCCCTCCATTGACGAACTGTGCACTGTAAGGGCCAAGAAGCGTGCGGGTAAGGTAATCTCTGGCCCTCTCACCCTGGCCACAAACTCTTCCCTCTGGGAGGCGACTCCGGACTGTCAAAGCTGCCACAGCCAGATATAAAAACAGCTTGTTTCCACGAGTAGCAGCTCTACTCAATAACCAAAATCCTGTAGCCTCCTTTTGCTCTGGTATTTTATTTAATTCACATGTTTAATCGATAATGATTTATCATTAATGTTTAATGTTTTATGTGTCATTCCTAACTGTCACTATGACATGTTGTCACTTGTGGGCGGAGCACCAAGGCAAATTCCTTGTATATGAATATACTTGGCCAGTAAACTTATTCATTCTCCAGACAACAGAATTATTGAAAATGCTTTCTTGATGATTAACACTGCAACACCAGTTTACATATGTGTGTTTATGTCAATTGTAGGTTTTGCCAAAGACGATACTAGCAGGCATGCTAAGGCAATAAAAGCAGCATCTATGGAAGCTCTTTCTAAATATTATTTTTAAACGGTTTTGAATAATTTGTACGTTGTTCTGATAGTGTTACTGTTTTTGAGAAGCTCCATGGTTGAGAAATTAGTTGGTTAACTAAATTGTGACACATATCTCATGATGGAACTTTTGGTTTGTTTTTGGATTGGGGTTGTGCAATCCATCCATCATTGCTGGGATTTGGAACACATTTTGAGGTAAAATGTTTTCAATTTGCTTGCCAAATTAATTCTTTCCATCATGTGTCTATGCCAGTAACTCCCACCAGTATTTTCTTAGCAATATGCAAACTATAACAGCTTACTTGTGGTTTAGGATTCACTGGAGGCTGTTGTTTTGGATTTTAAATATCTTAAAAGAAAAACAAAGAGTTATTTTCTTTAGTTGAGCTCATTGGTTCATTTTTCTTTGGTACTCAAGGTTGCATTAATAATCGGCGAAAGATCTTTGCAAGGATGTTGTAAAGAATCTGTAGTGTGTTGTTCAAGACAATTCTCAAGAACCGTATAGCCCATAAAACGATCTCTGTTTGAGTGTGTATTTAAACTGAAAGTTGTTTTTATTCCTGGGGCCTGCATATGTCAAGTTTTATTTGTGTTACATTTTGTGTGCATTCAAGTTACTCTTTTTAGTATTTATACTTATGAGCCAAGTGAGATGGATTCTTACCAACCAATCTGGTTAAAAGATGTGATAATGGTTGCAGATTTATTAATATTTACAATAATTTCAAAACAATGTAATATACTGAAATTGCATTAAAAATATAACTTGTAGGAGCTAGTCCCTGGTACTTTGCAAAAGAGGAGCATGGATGGAGTAATTTGGTTTTGGGAATGCCGTTGTTTTCATCTACACACCATAGATAGGATGCAAGGTACACAAAAATGCTGGAGAAACTCAGCGGGTGCAGCAGCATCTATGGAGCGAAAGAAATAGGTGACGTTTCGGACCGAAACCCTTCTTCAGACTGATGGTGGGTGGGGGGGGAGAAGGAAGGAAAAAGGGAGGAGGAGGAGCCCGAGGGCGGGGGGATGGGAGGAGACAGCTCGAGGGTTAAGGAAGGGGAGGAGACAGCAAGGGCTAGCAAAATTGGGAGAATTCAATGTTCATGCCAACCGGACGCAAGCAACCCAGGCGGAATATGAGGTGCTGTTCCTCCAATTTCCGGTGTTGCTCACTCTGGCAATGGAGGAGACCCAGGACAGAGAGGTCGGATTGGGAATGGGAGGGGGAGTTGAAGTGAAGGATGCAGTCAGGTTATGTAAAGTTCACATTAATGATGTGACGTATTACACCAGAGAACACAAACTCCATTTTGTAATTGCTGAACAAATATTGTGAGCAGAGACCACTCCCAGCAATTACTGCCCTGCCTAAAATGCTAAGAACAATGCACTGTGCTATGCTCTTTTCACTTGGTGAATGTGGATGATACGTGGAGCCAGGTGCTGTGTAGTCAATTAGTTCCACGTAGCTAACAAAATGCTTTTGAAGTAAACATTTTTGTAATTTGACATAAAATTAAAATATGAACTCAAATGCATGATGATCCTTCCAATCTGAAACGCTTGCAAGCATTCACAGAACATAGAACAGTACAGCACAGGAGCATGGGCTTCGACCTACAATTTTTGTGCTAAACATAATGCCCAGTTGAACTGATCTCATCTGCCTGCACATGATCCACATCCCTCTATTCCCCGCATTTCTATGTGCTTATCCAAAAGCCTCTAATACGCCACGTTCATATCTGCCTCCACACCACCACTGGATGTGTTCCAGGACCCTACCACCCTATTTGTAAAAAAAATTTGCCTGCGCATCTCGATTAAACTTTCCCCCTCTCACCTTATAGCTTTGCCCTTTAGTGTTAGACATTTCCATCCTGGGAGAAAATGGTTCTGACTATCTACCCTACCTATCACATTGAATGGCGGTGCTGGCTCGAAGGACCGAATGGCCTACTCCTGCACCTATTGTCTATCTGTACCTCTCATAACTTTACATACTTCTATCGTATCCCCTCAACCTCTGACATTCCAGAGAAAACAATCCACGTCTATCCAGCCTCTCCCTGTAGCTGAAACCCACTAATTCAGGTAGTATTCTGCTAAACCTCCTCTGCGCCCTTTCCAAAGCTTCCGCATCTTTCCTGTAATGAAAGGAATCAGGAAAAGGGGCGATCAGAACTGCACGCAATATTCCAAATGCGGCTTAGCCAACGTCCTATTGAGCCGCATCATTACTTCCTGACTCTTGTACCCAATGGCCCTGGCAATGAAGACCAGGATACCATATGTCTTATCACCTTATCTACTGTGTTGCCACCTTTCATGAATTTCATTTAATTAGCTTGGACTTCAAGATCACTCTGCACATCAATTCTGTTAAAGATCTTGCCATTAACTGTACACTCGCAAAGTGTAACCCCTCACATTTGGTCAGGTTAAACTCCATCTGCCATTTCTCTACCCATTTCTGCAGCTGATCTATATCTTTTGACAACCTTCCTCACGGGCTGCAACTCCTCCAATTTTGATGTAGTTATCTAACTTGCTCTCCAACCCATCTACATTCCCAGCACAGATCCCTGTGGAACTCCACTGGTCACACTCCAGCCAGAATATCTACCTTCCACGACAACTCTCGGTCTTCTATGACTAAGCCAGTTCCGAATTCATACAACTAAGTCATCGTGAATCCCTTACATCTTAATCTCCTGGATAAGTCTATGATGAGGGAGCTGATCAAAAGCCTTACTAAAATAATTGAATGCAACACAGCCCTACCTTCATCAACCCCCCTTGTCATTTCCTCATTCAAGTTGTTGTGTCGTCCGACCGTGAACAACTGTTTACCATATATATTAATGATTTGGAAGAGGGAATTAGGAGCAACACTAGCAAGTTTGCGGATGACACAAAGCTGGGTGGCAGTGTGAACTGTGAAGAGGATGTTAGGAGGTTGCAGGGTGACCTGGACAGGTTGAGTGAGTGGGCAGATGCGTTGCAGATGCAGTATAGTATAGATAAATGTGAGGTTATCCACTTTGGCGGCAAAAACAAGGGGGCAGATTATTATCTCAATGGGGTTAGGTTAGGTAAGGGGGACCTGGGCGTCCTTGTACACCGGTCACTGAAAGTTGGCTTACAGGTACAGCAGGCAGTGAAGTTAGGAAAGCTAATGGAATGTTGGCCTTCATAACAAGAGGATTTCAGTATAGGAGTAAAGAGGTTCTGCAGTTGTATAGGGCTCTGGTGAGACCACATCTGAGGTATTGTGTACAGTTTTGGTCTCCTAATTTGAGGAAGGACATCCTTGTGATTGCGGCAGCGCAGCGTAGGTTCACGAGATTGATCCCTGGGATGGCAGGACTGTCATGAATAAAGATTGAAAAGACTAGGCTTGTATTCACTGGAGTTTAGAAGGATGAGGGGGTTCTTATGGAAACATATAAAATTATAAAAGGACTGGACAAGTTAGATGCAGGAAAAATGTTTCCAATGTTGGGCGAGTCCAGAACCAGGGGCCACAGTTTTAAAATAAAGGGGAGGTCATTTAAGACTGAGGTGAGAAAAAACCTTTTCACCCATAGAGTTGTGATTTTATGGAATTCCCTGCCACAGAGGGCAGTGGAGGCCAAGTCACTGGATGGATTTAAGAGAGAGTTAGATAAAGCTCTAGGGGCTAATGGAGTCAAGGGATATGGGGAGAAGGCAGGCACGGGTTATTGATAGGGGACGATCAGCCATGATCACAATGAATGGCGGTGCTGGCTCGAAGGGCCGAAGGGCCTCCTCCTACACCTATTTTCTATGTTTCTGTGAACTAATGGTTTTATGCTTTATTTTCAGACAAAATATCCTTTTTGGGATGGGAAACCCCCTTCTTGACATATGTGCAGTGGTTGACAAGGACTTTCTGGACAAGTAAGTTTTTACAATATGTTAAATCCACAAGCCTTTTGTTTTATCAAAATTGTGTCACGTAGAAGTACGAACTTGATGCTGATGAATATGGAGTTGATATTAGAACACCTTGTTTAGTTTAGAGATGCAATGCAGAAACAGGCCCTTCGGTACACCAAGTCCATATGGACCAGCAATCCCCGCACATTAACACTAATCTACACATACTAGGGACAATTTTTTCAAACATTTATACCAAACCAATGAACCTACAAACCTCTTTGGAGTGTGGGAGGAAACCACGGAGAAATGATTGGGTTAACATTGGGTTAACATAACAAAAAAGATCTTGGAGAAATCCCACGCACGTCACAGGGAGAACGTACAAACTCCATACAGACACGCACGCTTAGTCAGGATTGAATCCGGTTCTCCGGAGCTTTACGGCAGTAGCTCTACCGCTACGCCACTGTGTCACCCACCCAGGACTTCTCGCACCTTGTGTTACAGCCAGCATGGAGAAGAAGCGCTAAGTTCAGCTCAACTCTGCCTGTCCCGCTGGGTTAACGGACAGCCCTGGACGGACGGTATGCGCTGGGATGTAAGCATGGGACAGGGATGGGACACTGGGGAGAGGACGGGTTTAGTCCAGTAGCAATTCAACAGCGCTTGCAGCGCTCGAGACCCGGGTTCGATCCTGACTGCGGATGAAACGCAGATCTGTATACACGCAGCAGCTGAGCTGCCGAGAATGTTTATCGCGAATGACCTATGACCTTGACATGCGCAGTCGGAATACCAAACTCGCTTATAGAATGTGCACCTTTGGTGACCTTGGGTATTCTCGTCCTCTATGACCATGGATATCCAAGGTGGTTGTAAACTTGGTCAAAATAGAAAAAGGCATCCTATGTAACATTTAGAAAGATGAGATCAGGAAAGCAAGAAAGATCTCAAGCGGGCACTTAAGTGATAGGAGCAGAGTTAGTTGATTCGGCACCTAGTCCCCAATTTCCCTTTTATCCCCCTTCCTCCTGTCCCTCCCATACCCTCCCCCCAGCTTTACATTTCATTCCTCCCCTTCCATCTGTATCTAACATTTTTGTCTCAATTTCATCGCTAGCCTTTGTCACTATCTTCACCCAACTCTTTCCTTGACTGGGAGGAGTGAGGGTGATAGCAGGCATGTGGAAAATAGATTAGATCTAGTCTTGGCATTAATTGATTAATTATGTAGACACAAGGAACTGCAGATACTGGTTTACATAAAAGGGCATGAAGTGCTGAAGTAACTCTGTGTCAGGCAGCATCTCCTGGGACTCTTCTTCAGACTGGCATAGAAAATGTCTCAATTTAAACAGTTAATACTTTTCTGCAAATGAACTTCAGTAAAACTATTCCTTTTAATTTTATGCCAGTTAGTGATATTTTGTTTTTTGGCTTTTATTTCCTTGTTTATTAGAAAATTTCAGTATATTGCTACAAGCCAGAAATTCGAAGGTTACAAAATTAAATGAAAGTGTGTGCCTAATATGTTGAAAAATCATAGTTGTCGTTGTTCACCATAATAAAAGCTATCTCAGAAAAGCCGGTGATTGTTGTTCCTGCCTTAAACCAGCTTAGCAAAGCACTATTGCTGACGTACAATTTGTCCTTCAGCAGTTAATAATTGCTGAAGCGTTCAGTTATTGATCTTTCCGTTGTTTTTGATGATTCCTGGTGAATGAGCACATTCAACACAGAAAGTCTTGCACAACCACTGTGAATGCTGCTTTACTTTATACATTTATTATTTATCATTGTTTTTTTCAGTACTTTGAAGTTGCTTTTGGAATAATTTGTAATTTAAATTTCTGTTTAGGTTTATAACATATTGGCCTTGGTTTTGCTCTACTAGAAATGCCTAGACTGTCAGCAATTGTTAATTTTACTGGGCAGGATTGACAACAACCTTTGCAGTTTGTCAATTCTGCTCTACATTGGTGCACCTTATGAAGTGTATGGTAAAGCCATTGAGGGCAGCCAAACCCCAAATGCACCTCTGCAGTGTGTGTAAAAAAGAAACCAAACTTGCCCTGCAGATCTCCTTTTAAAACTTGACCCCCTCACCTTAAAGCAAATGTCACCCATTCCTTCTCTCCAGAGATGCTACCTGCCCCGTTGAGGAAGATTGCTCCCGATGTTGGGGAAGTCCAGAACAAGGGGTCACAGCTTAAGGATAAGGGGGAAATCCTTTAAAACCGAGATGAGAAGAACTTTTTTCACACAGAGAGTGGTGAATCTCTGGAACTCCCTGCCACAGAGGGTAGTCGAGACCAGTTCATTGGCTATATTTAAGAGGGAGTTAGATGTGGCCCTTGTGGCTAAGGGGATCAGAGGGTATGGAGAGAAGGCAGGTACGGGATACTGAGTTGGATGATCAGCCATGATCATATTGAATGGCGGTGCAGGCTCGAAGGGCCGAATGGCCTACTCCTGCACCTAATTTCTATGTTTCTATGTTTCTATGTTACCCCAGCATTTTGTATCTATCTTTGGTGTAAGCCAGCATCTGCAGTTCCTTCCTACACATTTGGATTTGGGACGGATTAACTGATATTTTTGTTTTGGTTTATAGGTATGGACTGAAGACAAATGACCAGATTCTGGCTGATGAGAAACATAAGGAACTGTAAGTTCACTTCAGCTGAATAAGTAACTAACAGAGTCTGAAAATAAATTCCTGGATGTAAAAGTGGTACAATGATGCCTCGGGGCCAGCTGGGAGATCTGGGCTTTGCTGTTACTCATTAGGGATATGGGTTGTGGTTTCTGCAGATGACTGAATGACCACAATGCACTGGATTTACAGGTTTGGAATTTTGTCTTCAAATATTATAGAGTATTCCAAGATTAATACCATGGGTTTGTGTTGGATAATGGAATGCTAAATGACCACTTAACAAATAAGTAATGAATCGTTGTCCTTTTGTATAGAATTACATATGTGGTATGGTTTAAAGTTCTGTATTAGCTAGTTCTGTGTTAGTAGGATAGGATGTATTGATTAAATGTTTTGACAATATCGCGCCATAATGATCATGCACCTCGATGTAATTACACGTAAGAATTTCCAAGGGGACTAATGCCGAGAGATTCATATACTAGAAGACCACAGGGAGATATTATGAAGAGATCTAGGAATAACGTTGTTTTTGAAAGAACTAAGAGTATAGCTTTCAATTGGGCCATGCATAGCTTTAAGGTCATAAGGGGCTAGAACAGAATTAGGCCATTCGGCCTATCAATTACTCCGCCATTCAATGTTGTATCTCTCCCTCCCTCCTGCCTTCTCCCCATAACCCCTGGCATCCGCACTAATCAACAATCTATCTCTACTTTAAAAATATCTATTCTTAGCCTGCACAGCCTTCTGTGGCAAATAATTCCACAGATTCACCACTCGCTGATGAAAGAAATTGCTCCTCATCTCCTTCCTAAAGGAACATCCATTCATTCTGAGGCTACGACCTCTAGTCCTAGACTCTCCCACTAGTGGAAACATCCTCTCCACATCCACTCTATCCAAGCCTTTCACTATTCAAAGTTGAGAGGGGCTAGGTTTAAAGGAGATATGTGGATTTCTTTTACACAGTGGTGTGTGCCTGGAACGTGCTGCCATGGAAGAGGCGCGATAATGTCATTCAACTGGCTTATAAATAAGTGCATGGATATGCAGAGAATGATGGGATGTGGATCACGTGCAGACAGAAGATATTAGTTTAACTTGGCATCATGTTCAGCAAGGACTTTGTGGGCTGGACAGTCTGTTCCTGTGTTGTACTGTTTTAATTTTCTGCCCAATTTCTGCATTGGAGGAATTGGAAGGTCGCTCTCATGCAAGGTGTACATAGTTTTTCCTTGATTCTGTACTCTATTATTTAGAAATGATATTAATAATTATTATTAAGAGATACCATTTCAAATGACCATAAATCCTTTGTAATATACAGGTGCACAACCTTTTATCCGAAGATCCAAATAACGAAAACCTCCGAATAGCGGCCATTTTTTCGGTCCTTGAAGAAAGGTCCTTGAAAACGTTCACCGAGGGCGGCCCGCAGAGGTGACAGCGGAACCTCCGGTCGGTCCTCGAAGAAAGGGGAACTAAATCCCCATTCATAAAAGAGAAGATGAGGGTATATTGCGCGGGAGGGTTAATAATTGACAATATGCTGCTGCCTGCCCGCTGAATTAAAAAGTTCCCACGGTAGACTCACGATATACAGTGTTTCGTGAGTCTTGCGTGGGAACTTTTTAACTCAGCGGGGCAGGCAGCAGCAGATTGTCGCTCGCTTCAGTATCACCCCACCTACACCCACCCCTCTGCTTCCCGGCCATGTGTGTGACCCCTTCCCTCCCCTCTCCAGCTCCCCGCCCATTGCACCGGCGCGGGGGCTTTGCACTGTCTTCACGTCGGCGATTTCGCAGGACCGTGTCAGGACCAATTGGACACCGACCACCGCAAGCACGGAGATCCCAGAGACCCACAGCCAACAGCAGCCCAGCCCAGCCCCACTCCAACTACAGAGGAACCTGGGTTGCGGATGACGGGGCGCAGCTCGGGGCGTCGTAGGGGCCCATCGGGGAGCGGCCACTCAAAGCCACGCCGGGAGATGTAGGGCCCTGCCCCGGTCTTGATGTTGGAGCCCCCGGCGGGCGCTAGCAAGTCCGCGGCAATTTACAGCCGCGCCGGGCGTTGTAAGGCCCCCCTCCAGGTCACTCTCAACCTCTATGATGTTTGCTCTCAACCCCGTAATTCGGGCGGGAGAAGTCACCGCTGCCGGTGCCCCGCAAAGCAGTCTCCCACCGTGGACCCGCGAGCTCCCGGTGTCACCATCCACCGGAGTCGGGTCGCAGCAGCTCGCCCCCGCAACTCTCCACGCTCCGAAGCTGACTAGCTCCACGGAGGTAGGTCCGTAGGTCCACAGCTCCCACCGCCGCCCACCGACCCCCAGGCCCACTGCAAGCACGGAGATCCCAGAGACCCACAGCCAGCAGCAACTCCAGCCCAGCCCCGCTCCAACTCCAGAGGAACACGTAGGGGCAGAAGCTGATGGTGTGCAAGGTACGTCTTGTTCTTGGGGTGGCGGATGAGGGGGCGCAGCTCGGGCTGTGGGCGAACTGCCACTTGTCGCTGTAGCGGCCAAAGATCATAGAGGAGCTCCTCTATGATCTTTGGTAGCGGCCCATCGGGGAGCGGATTCCTCTGGAGTTGGAGGGGGAGGGGGGTATTGTGCTGTTTGATCGCCCCCTGCTATCCTAGGGACAGGGAGACACAGCGGCTTTTTAGACTGGTGGGCAATCACTTCCAAAGTTCTGCCCACACAGTCAGTACACTTCTCCTACACTGTATTTCATACAAACATTTATTCTGCAAGAAAAAACGACATTGAAGACTCAAACTCGCGATCGAGTAACTGCCAGGATCAAGGCGCAAACTCGCGACCTTGCGGATATGAGCCGAGCACTCTACCACTGCGCCAGCCATTAAAATCTACGCTAAAAAATGTCCATTCCGAAGACCGACAAATTCTGAATTACGAAAAGTGTCTGGTCCCAAGGCTTTCGGATAAAAGGTTGTGCACCTGTACTGTACATTTTACTTGTACATCAGGAATAAATTTTTATTGAGAGAATTATTTTATTGTGGAAGAAATGCTTGCTTTGAGCTGAGGCAATAAAGGTTAATTATTTTGGTCTTTGGTATAAACCAGCATATGCAGTTCTTTGTTTCTACAATAAAGGGAAATATCTGGCTTGGTTTCCCTCCGATGTAAAGTAATTGCTTGGAAGCACAATCCTGGTCAGATAAAGCATATTTGGAATCTTATGGTTTTCAAGAGTTGCTGGATGAAAACATAAATATTTGGAGAAACAAGAAACTGCAGATGCTGGTTTACAAATAAAAGACACTTGGAGTAACTCAGCCGGTCAGAAAGCATATCTGGAGAACATGGATCAATAATGTTTTGAGTCCCAACATTGAAACCTCACCTATCTACGTCTTCCAGATATGCTGCCCGGCCCGCTGAGTTAGTCCTGCACTTTGTGTCTTTTTTTTACTGATAAATATTTATTATAGATAAGTGTACTTTTGCTTTTAGCCTTGGAGTTATAAATCATTTATAGAACTGTTTTCTGCAACAAGCTCTGCTGAGTTACATGACAGATATTCATAAACACACAATAGTTGCCTTTTTTCAAATTGTTATTTTTATACTTAGGCTAAGGACAAATTCACTAATGAACTTGAAAGTGCAGTCATTTGTGATGCAGTGGGATGTTAAGTACGATTCATCACTTTGTGTAATAATGACGTCTAGAAAGAGTAATTTAGTCCATGAAACCGGCATCATGCAAAGTCCATGTATTAGCATCATTATATCCCACCATTGACAGCTCTATGCCTGGAACTCGGATATCATAAAGAAAATAATGTTTTCCACTGCCTTAGTTTAGTTTTTTATTGTCACCTGTAGCGAAGGACAGTGAAGAGCTTTTGTTTGTGTGCTATCCGGTCAGAGACTGTACATGAATACAATTTCCTCTCCACTGTCCCCTTGCATCACCATGACTCCTGGCTTTACATTTCACTCTTCTTCATTCCTTGTACGGCACTCTTGTCTTAATTTCAACCCTGGCCTTTGTCACTATCTCAACCCATCTGCCTCCTATTATTTGCCAGACTTTGCCCCACCCATATCTCTCTTTTGCAGCTTTCTCCAACAGTCAGAAAAAGGGTTCTAACCGAAAGGTCACTTTTGTTTTTGTAAAATTATGCCTTGCTCTCTAAATTGTAAAGTCCCTGTCTTCCTGGTCTATTTGCTCTGTTTAATCATTTGCCTGGAGTCACTGAATAGGATTTGGGTTAAATCCCCAGGATTTGATGCTTCACACGTGGTGGAGAGGGTAACAGCATGCATATTCCTGCATTTGCTTCAGATTTTTACCTTTGATCTGTGGTTAGTCCTTTTCCTTCCTCCTCCACTATCAAGTGCATACAATTATTATTTTCCTTGGCAGCTTCCTTCCAAATGTGGTGAATGGTCCCGATCTCAATGTCAAATGATTTCTTTGGAAAGTAAAAATTAAATTAACTTTACTTTCTCCCTTGTCGATGTTTAGCATCTGGCAATCTACACTCCACATCCTCTCTGGAAATATAATTGCCCAGTCATTTCTCCCCCTCTTCCTATAAAACTAAGCATGTTTTATTTTAAATTTAAATTGAACTATCCAACTCTCTTTCATGTCTCTGATTCTTTGGCTTACTAACCTGTTTAAAATAATACTACTTTTACTTCATTCCCCATTGTACTGGTTCCATTTCTACTTGAATTATTCCTCTTTTTGCAAAAGTAAGTTTCGTATTCAAATGTAGATACATATAATGGATTCATTGTACCATGTCATGTAATTTGTTGGTGAGTATAGCATAGCAATTTAATTTAAAGTTTTTGGTGACTTTGTAAATATTTCAAAAGAATAAGGCAGTTGATTGAACACCAGCAGTACTCTCAGTTACTGAAATCCCTGAGGTGACCATGGGCATTTTACTGTAACTACCACCGCAATCTCCAGGTTCATGTTTCCATTGGATCTGGATCTTGCTGTCCCCTCTGGCTTTGTTGTCTTTTTACTTTCATTCCTTAGCTGCATACACACTTCTAAACTATCGCAGAGCCATCAGTTACTCACCAGTCCATGGCCCATAACTTCCAGTAGATAATCTCCAGCAGAAGCATTCTTGAAAATCCCCTAGATCTACACTCTCCCAGCAAATGTTTCCAAGCTGATGTGAATGCTCCTAAACCACTTTATTATATCTACAAGTCAACAATCTCGCCAGAATTTAACTTTTAAACAAGATTCATTGTTATTTCTCCTCCTCGTTTACAATCATAATGCCAGCGTGGTCGATTCTCCAATGCTTTTTCACATGGCGTAGTAATAACAAGAGGGTAACTAATGCCTGCCTGGTCTCCCTGTGACCTTGTGGATCCCACTGGGAGCGGGTGAACTTGGGCAGGTGTGTATGTAGAAGTGGGTGGAGATGATAGAAGTGTGAGGAAAATAAAATGGGATTAGCTTTTGTTGCATGCTAACCAGTCAGCAGAAAAACTACACATGATTGCAATCAAGCCATCCACAATG
The DNA here is from genome assembly GCF_010909765.2 of Amblyraja radiata. Classification (NCBI taxonomy): domain Eukaryota; kingdom Metazoa; phylum Chordata; class Chondrichthyes; order Rajiformes; family Rajidae; genus Amblyraja; species Amblyraja radiata. Next base: position 172,959 of record NC_045992.1, read on the forward strand.
TACAGATACATGATAAAGGGAATAACGTTTAGTGCAAGATAAAATCTAGTAAAGTCCAATTAAAGATAGTCTGAGGGTCTCCAGAGGTTGATAGTAGTTCAGCACTGCTCTCTAATTGTTGATAGGGTGATTCGGTTGTCTGATAACAGCTGGGAAAAAATGTCCCTGAGTCTGGAGGTGCATATTTTCACACTTCTGTACCTCTTGTCTGGTGGGAGCGGGGAGAAGTGGGAGTGACCAGGGTGAGACCCTTCCTTGATTATTCTGGTGGTCTTGAGAAGGCAGTGTGCAGTGTAAATGGAGTCAGTGGAAGGGAGGTTGGTTTGTGTGATGCACTGGGCTGTGTCCACAATTCTCTGCTATTTCTTGCGATCTTTGATGGAGCTGTTCTAAAACCATGCTGTGTTATGACTTTGAACAATGCAGTTCAAAGGAAAATAAGAGTTTGGTCATTAACTCTGACTTTGCTAGCAAAGTCCAGATCCCAAAAATGAATAAATAAAGAAAAATTGGCAGAGAACAAGCCATTTCTGCTGACATCTGCTTTTCCCAAAATTGGCTGACTGTTTGTTCAGCTGGTTTACCTACAGTGAGATTAAGTAACGCACATATGGAACAGTAAATATTTGTATGAACTGGGACAACCTTGAGGTTACAGAGTGATGGTGACCACCTCCTAAACCTCTGCCAGCAGAACAAGCGGCATCAATTTGCGCTGTTCAAATTTGCTTTTGAATTTGTCAACTGGCCTTTCAACAGCGCAGTTTCTTGGTTATCATTCTGACATCTTTATTTATCCACCATAGTTATTCCATGTTAATCATGAAACATGGGTTCAATATTGAAAGCCTTTCAAACAAGGTTTTCAGATTCATGTTTTAAGGTTTAAAATTAAGCATAAGCTTGCACTTTATCAGTTCCATGTTATAGTTTCACTCTGGAGATACTTTTTAAATTCTGAAATTGTTCATCAAGCTTGGAATAAGTGTCCCTGGGCCACGGCTGCTCAAAGTGAGGAAGCAGCATTGGCACTGGGAGGACGTTTAAGGGCACAGCAAAATCAGTATGAAATCGGGCTCTTCAGCCCATCTGTAGAACCGAGGAACTGCAGATGCTGGATCATTCATTTTGGAATGAAGTATTGTCCAAATCCAGTGCTGGTGGTAAGTTGAAGAGCTTCATGTTTAAGTAAATCGACACAAAATGCTGCAGTAACTCAGCGGGTCAAACAGCATCTTTGGATAGAAGGAATGGGTGATGTTTCGGGTTGAGACCCTTCAGACTGTATATTATACTCTTGTGTGCTTTTGACGAAACTGTGGCAAATCACAAACATAGTACAGGTCCACCACCGATTTTCTGGCATCTGGTGGTACGGCACCTCCTGTAATCCGGTCAAAATTACGAGAGCGCACTTGAAACCCTCCTTCCTCAGAAGTCCCCGCCAAAAGCTTTAGCTGGATGATCCGTCCGATCTCTACTTCATCGGGACGTCCTATCCGATCGGCGGGTCGAATTTAACGTCTCCGCCTACGGCCAAGGCTTTGTAACTCCGGCTCAGCCAGAGCTGGCAGATCCGTTCCCATGACCGAGTCAACGGCAGATCAGCTGGTCGAATTTACCCACTGCAGAATTCATGGCCCTGTTCTACAGATCTACCCTGCTTCCATCCTGAGTACTTTTAAATATTTCTCCTTCTATATCTTAAATTTGAAGAGGTAATCTGGACACATCAGTCCAGATTACCTCTTCAAATTTAAGATATTATCGGTTTGATCTGGTCAGTTTTTCTTGGAGGTGCAATGGACGGAGAGATGGGCAACCCTAGAGGTTGTTGTATGTCTTGGGCTCCTTCACTGGATTACATGTGACTTCATATGCCTTTATGCTACTGCAAACGTTGATCACATTTTTGCCCATTTGTAATGGGATATCCTGCTGCAAAATAGATCCATACACTTTGTGGACCCTCTTTAGTTGCCTGTGGTAACAAGAGGTCATCCTTGCTGATTGCTTGGATCAGAAAGACCATCTCTAAACACTGAGTATCATGAATGTCTCCTGCATTATCAATGAATGAGTGAACCCATGGTTTTCAGAAGGTATACCCTTGAATCCACCTTGGGCAAGTGGGCACTTTTTCTGCACTCTCTTTCTTTTCAGACACAGGTTAAACATGTGCATCACTGGTTGTCAGTACTTCATGTGGATCTACATTACATGATTGAGTTTTTGAAGAGGTCAGAAGATGTGGGCAGTGCAACATTGTCTTTGTCTATATGGACTTTTGCAAGGCCTTTGATAAGGTGGGCTGGTCTGAATTGTTAGATCGCCTAGATTCAAAGGTGAAGTAACCAATTTGATTCAAAATCTGCTTGGAGGAAGGAGTCAAAGAGTATTTATGGGGGATTTTACTTCGGAGTCACGTGAGTGACTACGTGAAGAAGGGCCGTCCGTCTGCGTGCGCATCATTACGTCTGAACGCAACACGCACGACGGACTGGCAGGCACTGAGTCCTCCCAGGCCATCGGGATGAGCAGGTAAGAAAAGTTGAATCACTTACCTGCGTTCTTTCGGGCTTGAAGTTCTTTTTTTCAGAGCCCAGATGTCGAGGAGACGGCCCGCGGGGATGTCGGCTGCCGAAGACCGCAGCTTTCCAAATAGCGGGCGACGGTCTTGTTCTCCTGCCGACAGCAGAATCGGCAGGAGACTTTGCGCGGGAGCAGGAGCTCCTTGGTTGTCCTGCGGGACGCAATGCCACCCGCATGTCTAAACAACCCCGTTGACTCAGTGGGTCCGGGGAAGAGGGATACCCTCCCTCAACGGAGAGCGTCTGAGGACGACTTCTCCCACTTCTTATGGAGAAGTTGCTCCAACAATGATCTGCTCCAAAGGTGGGAGCAGTATCAGCACGGCCTACAGCAGTGCCGGTGCCGGGAGCCTCGCACATGGGGCAGCCCAATGTCTTCCCCATTGGAGGGGGAACTACAAGTGGAAGAAACCTTCCCAGGGACAAGCAGAAGAAAGGAAGTAAGTAAGTAAGTTTTACTTTTATTGCACTGTTTAAGTCAACACCAAAATGCTTTACATAAAAGGAATAATAAGCTTCCATACAAACAAACAGAAAATAAGTGCTTCTGCAATCATCCAGGTTCCACTGGGTGCTTCCCTGGATGGAATCTAGCTCTTGACAGCCCGGGTATTATGGAGAACCCGCAGGCAGCAGCACCTGTTTTCAGGGCTGCACAAATGTCTCCTGCTCTGAGGAGAGGAGCATTCATGGTCCATTTCAGTCTGACCAAAGCTAGAATCTCATTTAGGTCCACTGGAAGGGCCATGTCAGCACAGGTATCCTCAGGGGCCTGCGGCAGCACCTGTTTTCAGGGCTGCCTACGAACCTCACTCTCAGTAGAGGGGAGTGTGAATGATCAGTAGGTAACTGATCTCGAATTTAAAGTATGAACATACTGAAGCACATGCATACGGCCTCAAGAGCCAGCAGTTGGCAGAATATCCGCATAGGCGACAACACACCCCACACCTCCATAGGGGGAAAGCGGTTCACTGAATCCGGTGGTAGCTTGAAAGCTGGGCACGGAAATACGATCAGAGTCGTCTTTCAAGGCAGACTCAAAATAATGGCCAGAATTGTCCTACAAGGCAGGCTCGGTATGATGAGGTTTTCAGACCAGACCCAAGCAGAGGTCGGGAGAAACATGGAATCCACACTCCTTACCAGTCCTACTCCCAATCAAGGAGAGAAAAGGAATCCGCATCAGGGGTCTTTGGGCTTACCACAAGACCACCGGTAGCCATGGAGGTAGGTGGGTCTGGGTTTACTGAAACAAGGGATTGTGGAGCAGTTACATGTTGGTAATTTACTCTTGTGTTCTTGTCCAAAATGACAATAACATGAAATTTCAGAACTGGTTTTTAAAAAAAACAGATAATAACGTGATAATTTTACTGCACAACCTACACAGGTTCCAAGCAGACTTGGAACTCGGACTGGAATTGTCTTCGAGGCAGGCCCAGTTATTTTGGGCAGGATTGCCATTCAGGACATGTGACAGATGGAGGATGTCACTTCATCCAGGTTTAACTCATTTGTGCAGTATAGACTTTTAGAAACAGTAATTTTGTTACGGTCTAACTACTGTTTTATAGGAGCTTCCTATAAAATGGTCACATGGCATGCATCGACCTCAACGATGCATACTATTCGGTGTCTATTCACTAAGAACAGGAGATATTTGAAGTTTAACTGGATGGTATGGATCTGCCAAATGGGTTGACATCAGCTCCTAGACTATTGACAAAACTACGGAAACCAATTCTGGGTCTACAAAGGTCTCAGAACCACATAGTAATGGCATATTTGGAGCAACCAAAACCCTGTTTGATAGAATTGGTTACCTCATCCATCCAGTTAAATCAAAATTGACACCTACAAGGGTAATTGATTACCTAGAATTTACTATCAAAAACAGTAAATATGTTGGTGACTTTGCCTAGGGGCAAACGACTATATTAATCAAGCCTGCTATGACCTGATAGTCAAATACTAGCCATCTATCAGGCAAACAGCGAGTGTAATTGGCAAATAGTAGCCGCATTTCCAGCAGTACGTACGTGCCTTTGCATTACCAGAATTACAGCAAGCAAAGGAACGAACACTCAGATTCCATGCAGGCAAAATTGGCAAAACTATGGATTGCCAGCAGAGGCCATTGTTGAATAACTACGGTGGATAACGAACGCGAGAAAGCTCAAAGTAAATTTGCTTGAAAGCCATCGAGGGTTCTTCAGACCTATGCTAGCGGCTAAGGATGGGGAGACACTAACACAGTCTAGAGCTGTGGGGGCAGATGGAATGAGCAGGAGTCTGTAATTCCCCAACACATGGAATCACCCAGAATTGTTGGGGGCACAATGTACATTTAAACTTTGCCCATCTAGCCTTCAAACTATACACTCTGGGATTAGATTTTTTCCAACGGGGGGGGGGGATTCTGACTGTGTACCCTATCTATTGCCTCTCATCATTTAAGTTACAATATATATTAATGATCTGGATGAGGGAATTGAAGGCAATATCTCCAAGTTTGCGGATGACACTAAGCTGGGGGGCAGTGTTAGCTGTGAGGAGGATGCTAGGAGACTGCAAGGTGACTTGGATAGGCTGGGTGAGTGGGCAAATGTTTGGCAGATGCAGTATAATGTGGATAAATGTGAGGTTATCCATTTTGGTGGCAAAAACAGGAAAGCAGACTATTATCTAAATGGTGGCCGACTAGGAAAAGGGGAGATGCAGCGAGACCTGGGTGTCATGGTACACCAGTCATTGAAAGTAGGCATGCAGGTGCAGCAGGCAGTGAAGAAAGCGAATGGTATGTTAGCTTTCATAGCAAAAGGATTTGAGTATAGGAGCAGGGAGGTTCTACTGCAGTTGTACAGGGTCTTGGTGAGACCACACATGGAGTATTGCGTACAGTTTTGGTCTCCAAATCTGAGGAAGGACATTATTGCCATAGAGGGAGTGCAGAGAAGGTTCACCAGACTGATTCCTGGGATGTCAGGACTGTCTTATGAAGAAAGACTGGATAGACTTGGTTTATACTCTCTAGAATTTAGGAGATTGAGAGGGGATCTTATAGAAACTTATAAAATTCTTAAGGGTTTGGACAGGCTAGATGCAGGAAGATTGCTCCCGATGTTGGGGATGTCCAGGACAAGGGGTCACAGCTTAAGGATAAGGGGGAAATCCTTTAAAACCGAGATGAGAAGAACTTTTTTCACACAGAGAGTGGTGAATCTCTGGAACTCTCTGCCACAGAGGGTAGTCGAGGCCAGTTCATTGGCTATATTTAAGAGGGAGTTAGATGTGGCCCTTGTGGCTAAGGGGATCAGAGGGTATGGAGAGAAGGCAGGTACGGGATACAGAGTTGGATGATCAGCCATGATCATATTGAATGGCGGTGCAGGCTCGAAGGGCCGAATGGCCTACTCCTGCACCTAATTTCTATGTTTCTATGTAAGTATGTCTATCAGGAATTCCCGCAACCTCCAGAGAAAACAATCCAAGTCTGATCAACCACTCCCTGTAGCAAACACCTCCTAATCCCAGCATCTGGTAAATCACCTCTGCACCCTTCCCAAAGCCTCCACATCCTTCCTATAATGGGTGACCAGAAATGCACGCAAAACTCCAAATGTGTTCTAACAAAAGGCCTATAAGGTGCATTATGACCTCCTGGGTGTTATATTTCATGTACTGACCTGTACAAAAAAGCATACTGCGGTCATGTGTTGCTACTTGCAAGGAGTATAAACTCAGACCCCAAGATCCCTTTGTACATTAATGCTGTTAAGGGTCATGCCATTAATTGTGTATTTTCCCGTTGTGTTTGACTCAGTGCAACACCTCATTTTGGAGGATTGTGCTCAGTTTTGGTCACCTTGCTATAGGAAAGATGTTACTAAGCGAATGGGTGCAGAGAAGATTTACGAGGATGTTGCCAGGACTCGAGGGCCTGAACTATAGGGAGAGGTTGAGCAGACTATGACTTTAATCGTTGGAGCGCAGGAGGGGAGATGTCATAGAGGTGAATAGATCATGAGGGGATTAGATAACGGAGATTATTTTACCCAGAGTGCGGGAATCAAGAACCAGGTTATGGTGGGGGGGTTTAATAGGAACGTTTTTACACAAATCGTGGGTGGCATATGGAATGAGTTGCCGGAAGAGGTAGTTGAGGCAGGTACTATAACAACGTCTAAAACATTTGGACAGGTATGGCCAAACGCTGGCATGTGGGACTAATGTAGATGGGGCATGCGGCTTGATGTGGGCAAGTTGGGCTGAAGGACCTGTTTCCATGATGATTATGACTTCTCACTTGCTGGAATTAACCTCCATGTGCCATTTAGCCTATTTCTGTAGCTGATCAATACCCCACTGTAAACCTTGACAATCTTCCTCACAGTCATCACCCCAACTATTTCTGTGTCATTTACAAACTTGCTATTTATGTCCAAGTCATTTATCTATATCACAAATGGGTCCCAGCACAGATACCAGCAGAACTCTATTGTTCACAGACCTCCAGCCTGAATATTGTCTTTCCACCACACCCATGTCGTCTTTCAGTAGCCAGTTCTGAATCCATGCGACCAAGTCGCTGTTAATCCCTTGCATCTAAAAGTTCTGGATCAACCTACCAAGACGAACATTATCAAATGTACACAAAAAAGCTGGAGAAACTCAGCGGGTGCAGCAGCATCTATGGAGCGAAGGAAATAGGCAACGTTTCGGGCCGAAACCCTTCTTCAGACTGATCGGGGGTGGGGGGGGCGGGGACAAGAAAGGAAAAAGGAGGAGGAGCCCGAAGGCTGGGGGATGGGAGACAGCAGAGGGACTGAGGAAGGGGAGGAGACAGCAAGGACTAACAAAATTGGGAGAATTCGATGTTCATGCCCCCAGGATGCAGACACCCCAAGCGGAATATGAGGTGCTGTTCCTCCAATTTCCGGTGCTGCTCGCTGTGGCCATGGAGGAGACCCAGGACAGAGAGGTCGGAGACGGAGTGGGAGGGGGAGTTGAAGTGCTGAGCCACCGGGAGGTCAGCTTGGTTATAAACCCGCTGAGTTTCTCCAGCTTTTTTGTGTACCTTCGATTTTCCAGCATCTGCAGTTCCTTCTTGAACATTATCAAATGCCTTGCTAAAATCAAAGTAGACAACATCCACTGCCCTGCACTAATTAATTGCCTTTGTAACTTCCTCAGGAAAAACTATCAAGTGCGTAGGGCACAACCTGCCGTGTACAAAGCTATGCCGACTTTTCCCAATTAATCAATTTCCTTGGAAATGAGAGTAAATCCTAAATCCAGTCCAATAGCTTCCCTACCACTGACGTGAGGCTTGCCACCCTGTAATTCCATGGATTCCCCTGATCCTATCTCAAACATTGGAAATACATTTGCTACTCTCCAGTCCTCCGAGACCTCACCTGCGTTGAGAGGAGAGGCAGAGATCTTTGTCAAGACTCCAGCAATCTCTTACCTTACCTGTCAATAACATAGGATAGATCCCATCAGACCCTGGAAATATATCCACCTTAGTGCACTTCCCCAACACCACCTTTTTAATCTCAAACTGCTTTTACATGTTAGTGTGCTCACGCTGATCTCGCTGTCGATCGTCCTTCACTTTGTTGCAAACATACAAAGTATTTGTTTATTACGTCGTATACATCTCCTGACTCCAAACACAAATTTCCACCTTTATCCTTCAGCAGTTCTACCTTCTCCCTGGTCATGCTTTTGTTTTTAATGTAGATATAAGAAGTCTTGAGATTTTCTTTAATCTGACTCACCAAACCAATTTTGACACCCCGTTTGGCCCTTCTAATTGCCCACTTCTATCCTCCTCCTTTGTATTCCTCAAAGGCCCCGTCTGATTCCGTCATCTTAAACCTTGCATTCCACTTTCTTTTTGACCAAATTATAAATTTGGTCATCCCAGGATCCCTTAATTTGCCATCCTTATTTGTCCTCCTTACCAGAACCTGCTCGTTCTAAACTTCGATCAATTGCTCTTTAAAAGACCCCGCATGTCAAGTGTGGATTTACTCAGTAATGTGGTGTGAATTTGTTGTGGCAGTAGGTGCATAGAACTTTGTCCAGCACTTAGGTAGACACAAAATGCTGGAGTAACTTAGCGAATCAGGCAGCATCTCTGGAGAGAAGGAATGGGTGACGTTTCGGGTCGAGACCCTTCTTCAGACTGAACTAGTCTAGCACTTTGTGTTTTACTTATGATTCCAGTATCTAGTTTCCCATGTCAACATTAATTCTGCTTCTGATTGTAAAATGCTCTCTAACTACTGAGTATTTCTGGCATTTTCACATTTCCACTATTATTGCTTGGTAATGATCTTTCCTATTAAAATTTGGTATTTTAAACCTAATTTGAATTCTAGAAACTAGTGAAGTTGTCTTGCCACCTACTGTGGAAACAATATATTGCAGCTTTCACTAAAATGCAGCAAGCTATAAAGCTCCAAAGCCTGCAACCTCTATTACCAGATAGGACAATGGAGCAGACACAAGGAATTCCACTTCTTGCTGATTCCCCTTCAAATAATTTTGTTATTAATGCTTCTATATTCTGTGAGTGTAACATCAGAAGACCTGCAGCAGTTGGAGAAGGGCTGTAGGGAAAATGCTGGAAATTATAGGCCGGTGAGCTTACTAACTACAATAAACCCACTGACTCCCATGGCTATCTGGACTATACTTCTTCCCACCCTGCTTCCTGTAAGGACTCCATCCCCTACTCCCAATTCCTCCGTCTACGCCGCATCTGCACCCAGGATGAGGTGTTCCAAACCAGGGCATCGGAGATGTCCTCATTCTTTAGGGAACAGGGGCTCCCCTCTTCAACTATAGATGAGTCTCTCACCAAGGTCTCTTTTATACCCCGTAACTCTGCTCTCACTCTCCATCCCCCCCACTCGTAACAAGGGCAGAGTCCTCCTTGTCCTCACCTTATACCCTACCCGCCGTCACATACAACAAGTAATCCTCCGACATTTTCGCCACCTCCAACGGGATCCCACCACTGGCCACATCTTCCTATCTCCTCCGCTTTGTGCTTTCCGCAGAGATCGCTCCCTCCGTAACTCCCTGGTCAATTTGTCACTTCCCACATAAAACCACCCCCTCTCCTGGCACTTTCCCTTGCAACCGCAGGAAATGCTACACTTGTCGCTTCCCCCCCCCCCCCCGACTCAATCCAAGGACCCAAGCAGTCTTTCCAGGTGCGGCAGGGGTTCACCTGCACCTCCTCCAACCTCATCTATTGCATCCGCTGCTCTAGGTGTCAGCTGCGCTACATCGGTGAGACAAAGCGTGGGCTTGGCTACCCGGTGGTCAGGCCACTTACTAGTAGAGCTGGCAGGGTCATGTGACTAGGTTTGGCGGGAAGAAGTCATTAATTGGCTTTGGGGTGTGCCCTGATATATATATATATAACTTTGGGAGAACTCTCCCCAGTTGCGTGTGAGCTGTTCTTGGTTGAACTCAATAAAGATCACTTTGTTTAACAACACGTGTCTCGCTATAACGTGACCAAAAAGGTTGATGAAAGCAGAGCTGTAGATGTTGTGTACGTGGACTTCAGTAAGGCGTTCGACAAGGTTCCACATGGTAGGCTGCTCTGGAAGGTTAGATCGCATGGAATCCAAGGAGAGATAGCTGAAGGGATAGCAAATTAGCTCCATGGATGGAAGCAGAGGGTAATGGCAGGGCTGCCAACTCTCACGCTCTCGTGAGAAATTCTGTGATCAACCAAATGTCAAAACTCAGATAAACTGCATGGGCTGCGGGTGTTGCAGAGCCGGGGCTGAGGGAGGGATGGAAGCAGAACCAGCGGCGGGGGCAGATGCGGGAAGCCGGGGCTGGCGAGTGTTTGTGTGGCTGGCGAGTCGTTCACTGCAGCTCCGGCCATGGAGCAGCCTCAGTGCAAGAGTCCCGGCCCGTTGGATGTGTCAGAAGCGTTGCGCCGCTGCCGTGAGACTCTCAAAGGGAGGCGGAGAGAGAGAGTGGAAGGAGACGGGGAGAGAGAGAGGGTGGGAGAGGGGAGAGAGAAGAGGGGGGGAGAGAGAGAGGTAGGGGGGAGAGAGGGGGGGAGAGAGGGGGGAGAGTGAGGTGGGAGAGGGAGGGCAGAGATGGAAGGAAGGGGGGGGAGAGAAAGAGGGGGAGAGAATGGGAGAGAGGGGGAAGAGAGGGGTGGTAAAAGAGAGAGTGGGAAGATGGAGAGGGGGAATAGAAACAGGGAAAGGGAGAGGGGGGCAAATAGAAAGAGGAGATGGAGACAGGAGAAAGAGAGGGGAGAGAGAGCAAGGGGGAGAGTAAGGTGGGAGGGAGAGAGGGGGAGAAGAGAGGAGAGGGGGAGAGAGAGAGAGAAAAACTTTTCATTTTTTTCTCTAATTTAATAAAAAATGTGCAAGTTTTGATCTTGACGAGTTTCAGGGATGATTTATATAATATTTTTACACAATATGTAAACATTTCATGTAGTTCCGTGAGTTGGGTCATGAAACTGCACAAATAAGCTCCTCAGCCCACAGCCTAGTACTGATTTTAGATGAATAGCCATGATCATATTGAATGGCAGTGCTGGCTCGAAGGGCCGATGGCCTATTCCTGTACCTATTTTCTATGTTTCTATGCTTGAGTATACGGCAATAAAACTCGATCACTTGATTTTGAAGCATTCATGTATGGTGGAGGTATAATGTAGTTATAGAGTGATACAGTGTGAAAACAGGCCCTTCGGCGCAACTTGCCCACACACGCCAACATGTCCCAGCTACACTAACTGCTTTTGGTCCATATCCCTCCAAACCTGTCCTATCCATGTATCAGTCTAACTGTTTCTTAAATGTTGGGATGGTCCATGCCTCAACTACCTCCTCTGGCAGCTTGTTCCATACACCCACCACCCTTTGTGTGGACAAAGTTACCCCTTAAAAAGTTACCTTTTAAAAATACTTCATACAAAAAACATTGAAATCATACTTCTACAATGCACTAAAACATGATTTTAATACATCAAATTTAAAAACATCCCTACCCTGGGTGGGGGGAAACCCTACCTCCAACCCCTCTCCCCACTCGGTTGCTCCACTGCCTCACCGGGTACCCCCAAGGCCAATGATCAGTGATCGCTCAGCCTCCCCACTTTCAAAAACACTCCGCAGCCCCTGGTTCAGACGGAGAACACTGCCAGATGTGAGCGGGGAACTGAGGCCAGTTGTCCTTGAAGTCTGGATCCCAATGCTCAACGCTTCATGTTTCGGAATTGGCTAATGTTATTGATTTGTAATTAGCCTGATTTGTAATTAGTTGACAAACCTTGATTTATTAATCCGGAATATCCAGGGGGATGGGATAAGTGCAATATTAAAATGACATGCAAGGTGTCAGGCTGTCTGTCAAAACATACAGCCCTGATAACCCATTATTTCCTTCAGTTATATAGTGGGAAGGTAGCACTATTGTCATTTCCCACTCAATTATTATGTTTGTTTACCTCACTGACTATTTCCAACCCCCCCCCCCCCCCCAATTCCTTTGACAGATTGAATAGAAATGTCCCAAATCTCGTTTTATTAATTGAACACATAGATGAACATTCTCAAGTAGTGTAATCAGATGGAAACTGATTCAGATGCGATATTTAAGAGCTTGTTCAAAGAAGGGGCATATTTTAAAGGAGTGACAGAGAAACTTGCAGGGGAATGTGTGTGGAGATTATTATTTGTCTTTAGTTTTAGCTTGAACCAGGACATCTGAAGATTCAACGTTTAATATAGTAATTGTGCTGATACTGACCCCAACCAACCATGTAATGAATATCATCCATTCCGGAGGTTTTACTTTTATGATGCCATTTAAACTTCACTTGGATTTCAATCATTTCAATGTAAAAGTAATTGGGAATGGGGAGCATTGGAACAAAAATTTGCCCTCAGCACATATTAACTGTAATGTAATAATGTATGCATGTTGGTAGGTGCAATCAAAACAAAGATCTTTTTATCATTGTTGTGTTATGAATACCACAGAAAATATTATGTACTCTCAAGATCACATTTAATAGAATAATATTGCTTAAATATATAGTTATTGGACTGCATTTCGGAAAAGTCCCAGCTGAGAGGAAGTCAGCAAAATACTGAAAATATTGGGGGTGAAAATGACTTCAGGACAGTTTGTTACGAAAATGAAAGAAATTGTAACAGAATACTTATACAGCTGAGTGAGTATAATTTTATAAATGAGAAATTGTGTTCAACCAATTGATGACTTCTTTGACAAAGTAACTAGCATGTTAGATAACAAGGAAGCCAATGAATGTAGCAAATGTTGTTATCCATAATTTGGTCTGTGAAGTGCCCCATAAAGGATTACTGCATTAGATAAGCACCTGTGGACTTGAACGTAATAGGTTAATCCCGGGGGGTCAGATATGGGGCTTTATGTGTGGGCCAGATATATTGTCAGTGCAAAGGGGCTAGGAGCAAGGCCAAGTGTGCATCCAGAGTTAAGGTCTGGAATAGTACTAGGTGTGCAGTCAAAGCTGGGACCAGGGGAGTGTTCAGCACTGGGAACCTAAGCAGGTAAGCAGCTATGATCAGGGTAGAATAGGGGGGCAGGTGTAAGGCTGGACTCGGGGACAGGAATGAGAGAAGGTATGCAACTGGAGTCAGGGCCAGGAGTAGTACCAGGTGTGCAGTGAGTCCCAGGTTGGTCAGCATTGGCCAAGTGTTTGATTATAACCTGATACCCATACATGAATACACTAAGATCATTCATGTGCTGCACCTGTTGATCAGAGCCTGAACTCTACTGTGGAATGTAATTTAGTCTAACCTTATTCATAGCCAATCCAATTTAAAGCATATATATTGCATTTAAGTGTAAGTTAAAAGACTTGCTACAGTATGCACCATATTGCACAATTTCAAGCTGAAAAATGCAAAAGTTCCGTACAATGGGAGGGGACACGCTCCTCTCAAACCCTCCACCCCCAAAGTTGCTACGCTCCCTCGGGCTTGGTCTCTCGCAATCTCTCGCAATGTTGGCAGCCCTGGTATGGTGGAAGGTTGCTTCTCAGACTGGATGCCTGTGACTAGTGGTGTGCCTCAGAGTTCGGTGTCATCTACATGAATTATTTGGATGAGAACATACAGGGCAAGATTAGCAAGTTTACTGATGATACAAAAGTTAGTGGTTTTTCAGTTAGTGAAGATGGTTGTGAATGATTGCAGCTGGATTTGTATTGATTGGCCAGTTGGGCGGAGGAATGGTTGATGGAATTTAATACAGAGAGGTGTGAGGTGTTGCATTTTGGAACGTTGAACAAGGGCGGGACCTACACAGTAAATGGTAGGCATCTGGGTAGTGTTGTAGATCAGAGGGATCTAGGAGTACAGGTGCACGGTTCATTGAATGTTGAGTCTTTGAACCTCGCATCAAAGGTGGGGAAGCTATTGGAGGGTTCTTCAGGATAAGATTTGCTCCCAATTAGAAGAGAATGAGTTAATTCACGACTTGAAAATTCATTTTGACGAATTAAATAAAGTTTGCTGGATAAATTTAAATTACAGTGGCCTTTTCATAAAACCTTATTGACTGCTTGCAGGAAAGGAGAGGTGCTGGAGGAACTCAGCAGGTCAGACAGCATTGATGGAGGGCACGGACAGACGATGTATGATTCTCATGACTTCCTAAATATCCTGCCCTTGCCTTAATAATTCTGATATATTCAAAGCAGTATGTACAGGGCCCTCCATAATGTTGGGGACAAAGACCCGTCATTTATTTATTTATTTGTGTCAGCAGGCTGGCCTCGCTTCTCTTAATGATGGGTTAACCATGAAACTGCGTTTAATTTTGCTGCTTGATTGATTGATAAATGTCCTTCAGTGGTGATCATTAAACATAATAGCTCTACTCAACAGCCAAAAGTCTGTAGCCTCCTTTTGCTCTGGTATTTCATTTCATTCTTCACATGTTTAAATTATAATATTTTATTTTTAATTGTCTACTGTATATCGTGTTGTTACTTGCAAGCAAAGCATCAAGGCAAATTCCTTGTATGTATACATACTTGGCTAATAAAATGTATTCAATTCAATTCAATAATACATTCATGATACGATTTGATTATTACCATAAATGCACGTCAAACTGGTGCTGGTATCTGGGAACTATGGGAAAGGATGATTCTGACAGAATGTCGGCTTGTGGTTCAGACCCACAGGAGCGGTGTGGAAACTGCAGATATTGCTACAGAATATATTGCACCATCTTTCTCGTCTGTACTCTGCTTCTGCTGTAAGATTTGTGACTCACGGAATGGCTTCAATGAAACAGAATTAGTTAACTTAATGAAACAGAATTAGTTTTCAAAATTATCCTTGCTGTATCACAGCAATTCTGTGTAGTGTCGCTGAAAACGCTAATGAAATACATTTAAACTTGCGCATAATTGTCAAATATATTGGCTTTGAAAGCTTTAAGTGTTTCATACAGCAGAGGGCAGCAATGATGTGATGCAGCAGAGTACTGCGGTGTGAGCTGCCTAGTGCCTGTTAACAAACTAATTGCCACATCACTTTTTTCAGGCATCCCATCCAGTCACAGCCAAGTTTTTGCTTTCTTAATCTTGGTTTCACATTAATAGCAGATATTGTATGGATAACTGACCCATTGTTTTCTTCATGCTGCCTTGGCACTTGAAGCAAACTAAACATTTGTTTACTTCCTCAGTCTGAAGAAGGGCCTCGACCCAAAACTTCTACCAATTTCTTCTCTTCAGAGATGTCTATCTTTGGTTTAAACCAGCATCTGTAGTTCCTTCCTAAACATTCCCCTCCCCTATTAAATTCTCCAGGAGGCCATTAATGCTTGTCATGGCAGATACTTCTAATTGTGATGCCAGTTTTACTTCCCATCCTTTGAGGATAGAACATAGATCGCCTGATCATAGATCATAATAGATAATAGACCCTGATAATAGATCCCCACAGATCATAGATAGAACATAGATCTCTCCTGATTACCTAGAACAGGCAGGCACAGAGTGTGAAATCTCTACCAGATCCCACTTTGTTTGTCCGCGAGATCCTCAACACTGTAGCTTGCTGCTGGCGGGAGCAGGCCCAGACAGGGAGTGGGAACGTAGAACATGATAGCACAGGAACAGGCTCTTTGGCCCACAATACCCATGCCAAGCATGAAGCTAAGACCACGTGTACCTGCACATAATCCATATCCCTCCCTCGACCACAGTCCCCGGCAGCGCGTTCCAGGTATTTGCCACCCTCTGTATATTAAAGGAATACTTGCCCCGCACATCATGTTTAAATGTTGGCCTTCTCACTTTAAAACCATGCACTAGTGATTTTTCTTTCTTGGGGCGGTAAGAATTCTGACCATCTATCCTCAATGAAGGATCTATTCCTTCCTCTAGCTTCACATTCGCAATTCTTCAATCCTATTGTCTCACCGCTGGTGATATCAAAGGCAGCACACTTAATAGTTCAAACAAAATAATTAGTGACACCGTGAGATCAGATGATATTTAATATGACAAATGACAATGCTTGGGTGCGGAAAGAAATTCCTAGTTCAATTCTCAGCAGACAAATGTTGTTGCACTAAGTGGATGTGAAGATTGCAAGCTGATCTTCAGTGAGAGTGCTAAACCTAATAGGCTTTTACAGAAGTTGATGAATTGAAAATTATTTATAGATATCGTTAGTCATCCTTCCGACTAGGCTTTGTTTTGTGTTTCTACCTTGCACTCCCAAAGTGTCCATAGCTAATTAAGTAAGAAATTGAGAGGCAGGAAATGAAGCAACTGAAACAGGTTGATCACACAAGTCTAGGCAGGAAAGGACATAGTGCAAGTTTGATGTTTAGGTGATAAATATATCTGACATTACATTGGTAATGACTAGGCACGTTTACCATACACTGCCAAGAAATATCAACAATCCATCCTTGTTCCTTTCATTTACTTAAATGGGCAGTTGTAGTATCTGACTCTTTGTTTGCCCTTTTTGTGCAGGTTTGAAGAACTCGTGAAGAAATTTAAAGTGGAGTATCATGCGGGTGGCTCCACACAAAATTCGGTCAAAGTAGCCCAGGTTAGTCTTTACCCAATAGAACTCATAACTGATGAAACTATTTCTCAATATGTTTGTGACTGAATATACTAATACAGCACTTGCTAAGCTGGACTCAGACCTGTATTTGAGTAACTTGGCCTAGGATTCCCAATATTATATTGTGGAGAAGCGTTGAAGCAGCAAATATTCAGTTGCCTTTCTACATGTAAAGAAAATGTGGATTTTGGCTACGAGCCTTCTCATGTCAGTGGAAGACCTGGCAGGTGTAACTGAGAAGGTAATTTATAACAACTGTGGAGTTGTTATAAAATTCCACTAGCATATGTGAATATTTATTTTATAGTGGGAACTCGTCAGGTTAAATAGGATGGCATACATAACTTGATAAAGACAATGTATATGGTTTTCACCGCAAGTAAAAGCAAATTGATTGAGATTAGCGTCAGAGCAATGATACATTTATTAAAGTTGAGAAATCATGTTTGCATAAATTATGCAGAAACTCTGCCTAATTACCAGTGGTCACTTGTTTTCTCTGAATTCTGGATAGTTACTGGACAAGTACTTTGTATATTTAAAATTCTACTAATTAAGTATAGACAAATCTGGAACATGAAGTATTGTAAACTGATTGTAAGTTTAAATTGCAAGAACCCTTTTTTTCCTCATTTGTTTATTTCCCATGATGTGAATATTGGTGAGCCGCCACCTTGACGTGCTGCTACTCGTTGAGTAAAAGTATTTCTGCAATGGCATTGAGTTGGGTGTTCCAAAATTTAGATCAGGTTCGAACCTGACCTTGGGTACTGTCTGTACAGAGTTTGTACATTCTCCCTATGACCGTATGGGTTTTCTCCAGGTTATCTGGCTTCCCCCCACATTCCAAAGTTGTGCTGGTTTGTAGGTAAATTAGCCTCTGTAACTTGCCTTTAGTGTGTAAGACATAGAACTAGTGTGAATAGGTGATTGATGGTCGCCGTGGACTCGGTGGGCCAAAAGGCCTATTTCAACGTGGTGAAGGGAAGATTTACGAGGATGTTGCCAGGATTCAAGGGAATGAGTTATAGGGAGAGGCATGCTAGGACTTTAATCCTTCGAGCTCAGGAGCATGAGGGTGATCTTAGTGATGTAAAAAAATAATGATAATCTGCAATTTCTTGTTTCTCTGCCTAGAGCGTGAATCTGAAAGGTTGGTGGAAGCTGATTCAGATATAACATTCAAAATGGAATTGGATATATATTTGAAAAATACAAAGTTTTAGGTTATGAGAAAAGAGCAGAGAAGTGGGACCATTTTTTTTTTTAGCTCATTCAGAATAGTGAGCAAAGGCACCAAATAGTTAGCTAAAGACGTTTGTCCATGCTTTTGACTGAATTATTGCCAAGAACCATTAGTTTATGTGCATGGCACTGCAATGCTTTAACATGCTTTTCATTTGACACCTTCTAAAATCTGAATTTATTTTTAACATTTGACATCTAAGCTCTTCCAGATAGTGTTGTTGCCACGGTAATAAATGGAAGCAACATGCTGAGCCAAAGGAAAGCCAGTGAACCTTGGGCACATTTCAGAGCGATTTGTAAAATAGCATTGATTAGAGCAACAAGATAGAGGATTAGAATGTGAGGGATGACTTGTCTTGTGTACATCACATGGATGCTTCTAAAGAAAAGCATGTTTTATGTTTCCTTTACTATAAATATCATGAAAGATCATCTACAGTAAGTTGCAACCTGGTTAGGGCTTCCATTTTCATTTCAGGGACAAAGTTCTGCTAGAAATCCCGTCTAGAACCGCACTGAGGTTTATGATGAGAGGGGAATGATTTGATAGGAATCTTAGAGGCATTTTTTTCACTCAGGTGATGGGTACATGGAATGAACTGCCTGAAGAGGTAGTTGTGGCAGGCACAATAATAGCATTTAAAATACACTATGACAGGTACATGAATAGTAAAGTTTTAGAGGGATATGGACCAAAAGTGGGCAGATGGACCATCTTGGATGGCATGGAAGATTTAGGCTGAAGGGCCTGTTACCATGCTGTAAGTAGGCGGTATCATAGATAACGGATGGTTATTAAAAATTACAGCATCCCCTTGATCAATTGGACAAGTGGGCTGAGAAATGGCTAATGGAGTTGAATGCAGATAAGTGTGAAGTGTTACATTTTGGGAAGTCACCCAGGCCAGGACCTTCACAATGAATGGCAGAGCCCTGGGGACTTTTGTAGAGCAGAGGGATCTAGAAATGCAGGTACGTAGTTCCTTGAAAGTTGCGTCACAGATAGATAGGGTGGTCAGAGCATTGGCCTTCATCAGTCGGTATTGTGTATACAAGTTGTGAATTTATGCTATAGTTGTGAAAAGGTAGATGAAAAGTGCAAGGGCCACAATGCAGTAGGTTGGGAGTTCAGCGTGACCCTTCAGCGGAGAAGAAACTGTTCCTGAATCTGGTGGTACGAGCTTTCAAACTTCTGTATCTCCTGCCTGATAGAGGAGGGGAGAAGAGGGAATGACCAGGGAGTGAGTGGTATTTTATTATTTTGGCTGCTAAGTAACACTAAGTAACACAACGTCTCGACCCGAAACATCACCCATTCCTTCTCTACAGAGATGCTGCCTGTACCGCTGAGTTACTCCAGCTTTTCATGTCTAACACCAATTTAAATGTAAGTTACACCATTGAAATGTTTAAAATTTCATTTTGCACAAAGTTATTTCTTGTAAAACAGGGGTCGGCATCCTACGGCCCCCGGGCCGAACGCGACCCGTAACCCGAAATCATCCGTGGGATTTTTCCCCCGGTAATCATCCGGCACGCCGAGCGCCCGCCCCGACGCGGCCGAGCTCTGGCTGTACCGCATCCTGCGCAAAAAAAGAAACCACCATGTGCTAACACATCTAAGAAAGAACTGCAGATGCTGGAAAAATCGAAGGTAGACAAAAATGCTGGAGAAACTCAGCGGGTGAGACATGCAAGGATTGCATGAGGCTGCCTCATCCGCTGAGTTTCCTCAGCATTTTTGTCTACCTTCTGTGAACACGTGATTTGATACCTGCCATCCGGGGCGGTATGGTGGCGGGACCCATGTGTACATGTGATTGATATGGCCCACCATCCGCTCACAGACATGCATCCCGGCCCCTATACAGAACAAGGTTGCCGACTCCTGTTGTAAAAGAAAAGAATGATGGGAGCATGGGCAAACGTTAGCTTTTTTATTGATAGCAAATTGATCATGTAAGAATTTTTTAGATTAGATTAGATTAGATTAGATTACCTTTTATTGTCATTCAGACCGAAGCCTGAACGAAATTAAAGCAGTCATACATACAATACAATACAATAAAAACCAACAATAAACACATATTAACATCCACCACAGTGAGTCCACCCAACATCTCCTCACTGTGATGGAGGCAAAAGTCTTAGGTCTCCAGTCTCTTCCCTCCTCTTCTCCCTCTGCGCTGAGGCGATACCCCCCGGGCGATGTTACAACTGTCCCGCGGCTCAAACACCGCGGCCCGGGGTGGTCGAAGCTGCCGCTCACCAGTCCTGCTGACGCAGCCGCTGGCCCGCGGCCGAACTCCGGACTCAGGCCATCGCCGCCAGAGCACCGTCCAAGCCACCGGAGCATCGTTCCAGCCCCGAGCCGGATCGCCCTCGAAGAATTCATGTGAAATATAAAAACTATTACATTAAAATATCTTTTGAAGAAACATAGAGCATTTCAGGAGACTTGACCAACATTTCTCTTTCTGTAAATACAGATTAAGTACTCATTTGTCTCACTTGTGAGATTCTGAATGTAAATTTGCTTCTGAATTATCTTTGTAACACATGACCCTCCTCAAATGTGCTATGTCAGTTGTGACGAGGCTTCCTAAAAATAAAGCAGTGATTAGATTTGACAGTATAAGTGATGAGGAAAGGTAGTGTAATGTTTAAAGGAGGAAACTCAGTCTGCAAAGAAAGTTACTGTTCCATAATAGAAGAAGTCTGCAGTTTTTTCAGGTTTTCCTCGGTGTCATGGCCTAATAGGATCTATGCTTGTGATAGGTGGGCTAATCCATCTATGCCTGTGGTCGGTGGGTTATTCCCTCTGACATCCTTTGGAATATCCTGTTTGCTGACATGTTTTATGGATTGGACACAGGTGCTCCAGAGCTCGGTCTCAATTCAGGAAAGAAACAATACTGAGACCCTCCACTGATCACAAAATTAGCGAGACTGTAACAGGCAGCGACTTTCCAGGAAGAAGTGGAATAACTGTAAGGTGGCACGGTGGCGCAGCGGTTGAGTTGCTGCCTTAAGCGAATGCAGCGCAGGAGACCCGGGTTCGATCCCGACTATGGGTGAAGTCTGTGCGGAGTTTGTACGTGACCTGCGTGGGTTTTCGGTTTGCTCTCACACTCCAAAGAATTACAGGTTTGTAGGTTAATTGGCTCTGTAAATATAAAAATTGTCCCTAGTGGGTGTAGGATAGTGTTAATATGCAAGAATCACTGGTCGGCACGGACCCGCTGGGCCGAAGGGCCTGTTTTCACGCTATATCTCTAAACTAACCTAATAACTGTGGAGACTTACCTGGCCAATCTCAAACGAAACCCCAGTGACAAGCCTTTCCCATGATATTATTGTTCCAATCAAATATCTGTTGGACAGCTAATTTTGTAAAACCAGTTATCACTAAACTCAAGGGGGACGCTAATTCAAAAGGAAGGGGGAAGAGAAGCAGAGGGAGAGGGTTGGATGCAGAAATGGGGAGAGAGAAAGACAAAGGTGAATCGGTTGGGTGGGGTGGAGAGCGAGGGTTGGCAGTGATTCAGATTCAGATTCAACTTTAATTGTCATTGTCAGTGTACAGTACAGAGACAACGAAATGCAGTTAACATCTCCCTGGAAGAGCGACATAGAATATGATTTCAATAAATAAATCTATTTACATGCATACAGTCATAGTGTTTTTCCTGTGGGAGGAGTGTCCGGGGGGGGGTGATTGGCAGATTGGCAGTCACCGAGGTACATTGTTGAGTAGTGTGACAGCCGCAGGGAAGAAGCTGTTCCTGGACCTGCTGGTCTGGCAACGGAGAGACCTGTAGCGCCTCCCGGATGGTAGGAGGGTAAACAGTCCATGGTTGGGGTGAGAGCAGTCCTTGGCGATGCTGAGCGCCCTTCGCAGACAATGCTTGCTTTGGACAGACTCAATGGAGGGGAGCGAGGAACCGGTGCTATGTTATTTGGACTTTGTAACTAAATGGCTAATTGGTCATCTGGTATGACCGTTTTCCTATTCATCTTTTGGGATATGATCTGCGGGATTCGTTCAGAGTTGGTGTACTCAGAAACACTACTTGTCTGTGGGGAATGGAGTGTCATTTGGCATTTCTACCTTTAAGAACTGAGTACCAAATTATGTGGTTATAATCATGTGATGTGAAATTGATGAATGCACTGAAAATACAGGGAATAAGGGACAAAAATATGTCTGAAGAAAGGGGAGAGTAAATGTGAAAGGCCTCTGGGAAGGAATTTTGGGAAATTGTGTCTTCAAGTGAAGGGTTTGCATTAGCGCTGTTGCTGAGATAAGCAACCAACTGAATAGAGAACTGGCTTCGTGGAAGGATGCAGAGAGTGATGGTCGAAGGTTGATTTTCAGGTTGGAGGCCTGTGACTTGTGGTGTGCTTCAGGGATTGGTGCTGGGCCCATTGCTGTTTTGAATTTATATGAGTTAGTCTCGCACTTTGTGTCAGTTTAGATCAATGATTTGGCTAAGAATGTTCAAGGCATGATTAGTCAGTTTACTGATGACACTCAAGTGCATGGTATCATAGATAGCAAAGATGGTTATCAAAAATTGCAGCAGGTTCTTGATCAGCTGGACAAGTGAGCCGAGGAGTTGCTAATAGAGTTTAATGCAGATACTTGTGAGATGTTGCAGTTTGGGAAGTCATATCAGGGCAAGACCTACACAGTGAATGTAGGGCTCTGGGGAATGTTGTAGAGCAAAGTGATATAGAAGTGCAGGTACATAGTTCCCTGAAAGTGGCATCACAGTTAGATTGGGTGGTCAAGAAGGCTTTCAGTATATTGGCTTTCTTACATACCGATACTGAGTGTAGTCGTTGCTGTAATATTATATTACAGTTGAACAATACGTTGATGAGGCCACATTTGGAGAATTGTATGTGGTTTAGGTCACCCTGCAATTGGAAGGATGTTGTTAAGCTGGAAAGGGTGCAGAGAAGATTTACAAGGATGTTGCCAGGACTTAAGGGTCCGAGCTATAGGGAGAGGTCGGGTGTGCTAGGACTTTATTCCTTTGAGCACAGGAGGCTGGGGGATGATCTTTATAGACGTGTATAAGATCATGAGGGGACTAGATGGGGTAAATGCACAGAAACGTTTACCCTAGCGAGGGAAATCAAGAACCAGAAGACATAGGTTTAAGGTGAGTTTAAGGTGAGACAAGAAGGATTTAATATTGGGGTGAAACTTTTTCCACACAGGAAAAGCTGCCAGAGGAGATAGTTGAGGCAGGTACTACAACAACATTAAAAGGCATTTGGACAGGTACTTGGGTAGGGTAGGTTTAGAGGGATGCGGGCAGGTGGGACCAGTGTAGATGGTGCATGTTGGTCACTGGGCCGAAGGGCCTGTTTCCATGCTGAGTGACTCCATACCATGAAAGGTTAACGAAAATGGTCATGGTCGCAATCATAGAGAACACTATTATTTACTTTGATTTGAGGTGCCTCTGGATTCTGGCAGGTGTGGGGACCTAAGTGAATTAATACAAGCATGAATGGTGAGAAGGATGGGCTTGAATTTAGAGGTGACAGCATGTTTATAGACTGTCTTAAATCGGTCGTTGTGCTTTGAAATAAAATGTTCCCTTTCTCATTTGCAGTGGATGATTCAACAGCCCCATAAGATAGCGACGTTCTTTGGGTGCATCGGAAGAGATGCGTTTGGTGACATTTTGAAGAAAAAGGCTGAGGAAGCGCACGTGGATGCCTATTACTATGAGCAGACTGAACAACCAACGGGCACTTGTGCTGCCTGCATCACTGGGGACAACAGGTCAGCCAATCCTTTCAAGAAACTTGGTTTAAGGTTAGAATACTTGTTTTTATTTTAAAATCCAGAGTCTAGTTAATAGATCGTCTGTGCATGTCTTGAAGTCTGTTTGTTTTGGCGTGGACAATGCCTGTTTGAGTCTGAGTTGAGACTGCTGTTGTTAATCACCCACAAAACACTGCATTCATATCAAAATTCCCATGTAACACCAAATTGAGAAAGAAAGTAAATTAAAATGAAGACAATGATTGATAGCAGGGAAAAGCAGAAGTACTCATGGTCTTTGCTTTATGCCTGGAATTATGTATGAAAGTTTTTCCTTAATCTTTTGTGTTCACTGCTATATGACCAAAGAAAGCAATGTATTGCTGTTAATCCCAACATAACTTTTGATGTATCTGCAACTTAGCCTTCTCTGCTGCAGTGAGAATATAACAACATTCTGAACTTTTCTTTCATCTCTTCCATTTCTGGTAAAGTCTGCATTAATCTATGTTACACCTTTCCCAGCATTTTAAATCCTTCCAACAGTAGTATCCTGAGAAACCTCTTACTTCTCAATGATCCAGACATTGTAGCAATGAAGATGTTTTACAACCTTATCCATTAGTGCAGGAATTACTTTATTCACTCAGTATTTTACCTGAAGCCTTTTTGTATTGCAATTTTTCCCTACTTTATTTCAAAATGTAACACATTTTACATATTAAACTGCATCTTCCACCTTTCTCTCCATTCTCCCTTTCATTTTTGCCCAATTTTTGTCGTTTTAATTTAGAGCTTGAATCAGAAGGGACCATCTCTGACATCTCCCTACTGTTTCTAGATCTCACCGTCTCCATCACAGGAAACAGACTATTGACCGACATCTAATACAAACCTACAGACTCCCATAGCTATCTTGACTACACTTCTTCCCACCCTGCTTCCTGAAAAGACTATCCCCTACTCCCAATTCCTCTGTCTACGCCGCATTTGCGCCCAGGATGAGGTGTTCCATACCAGGGCATCGGAGAAGTCCTTATTCTTTAGGAAACATGGGGTTCCCCTCTTCCATTATAGACAAGGCTCTCACTAGGATCTCCCTAGGATTCCCCTCCCCCTTTCGTAACAAGGACAGAGTCCCCCTTGTCCTCACCTTCCACCCCATCAGCCGTCGCATGCAGCATATAATCCTCCAACATTTTCGCCACCTCCAACGGGATTCCACTACTGGCCACATCTTCCCATCTCCACCCCTTTCTGCTTTCCGCAGAGACTATTCCCTCTGAAACTCCCTGGTCAACTCGTCCCTTCCCACCCCCTCCCCAGGTACTTTCACCTGCAACCGCAGGAGATGCAACACCTTTATCTCCCCCCTCGACTCCATCCAAGGACCCAAACAGTCTTTCCAGGTGAGGCAGAGGTTCACTTGCACCTCATCCAACCTCATCTACCGTATCTGCTGTTCCAGGCGTCAACTTCTCCACATCGGCGAGACCAAGCGCAGGCTCGGCGATTGTTTCATTGAACGCCTCCGCTCAGTCCATCTTAACCTACCTGAGCTCCCAGTGGCTCAGCACTTCAACTCCCCATCCCATTTCCAATCTGACCTTTCTGTCCTGGGCCTCCTCCATTGTCAGAGTGAGGCCCAGCGCAAATTGGAGGAACAGCACCTCATATTTCGCTTGGGTAGTTTACACCCCAGTGGTATGAACATTGACTTCTCTAACTTCAGATAACCCATGCTTTCTCTCTCCATCCTCTTCCCAGTTCTCCCACTAGTCTTACTGTATGTGACTACATTCTATCTCTCCCGCCCCCTCCTCTGACATCAATCTGAAGAAGGCTCTCGACCTGAAACATTGCCTTCTCTCCAGAGGTGCTGCCTCACCCGCTGAGTTACTCCAGCATTTTGTGTCTACCTTTGATTTAAACCAGTATCTGCAGTTCTTTCTTACACATTGAATCAGAAGGGTCTGTGCATTGATGCAAAGGTGAGATATGGAGAAAATTAGGTATGAAGTAATCAGGAAGACCTTCCACATCTGCCTCAGCAACATTGAAATTCCTGTGGAGGCTGTTTGTAAGAAATCAGGCTAGCTGATGCTTAGTCATGATATGAATGCTGCTGATGTCCCATCCACTCTACAGTGCAGTTAACTCTGGCTGCTTACTGAAACCATTAGAATTATCTGGTAGCTAATTGTGCTTTGTGACCATTGTATCTGCATTTGAGACCTGTTTTGTACATATGTTCATATTTATGTACGTACCAATGGCACAAGTAGGAGAAGGGATGAGGTCCTGCAACATCGGACCCACTGACTCCACACTGACCATCGATCACCCGTTTGATGTAATGCCACTTTCTCATCCATTTCCCACACACTCGGGCAATTTTACAGAGGCCAATTAATCTACAAACCTGCACATCTTTGGGATGTGGGATGAAACCGGAGCACCTGGAGGAAACCCACGACGTCACAGGGAAAGCATGCAAACTCCACAAAGGAAGTACATAGATCTGGATCGAACCCGGGTCCCTGATGCTGGAAGGCAGCAGGTCTACCAACTACGGCAGTGTGCTACTTTAACAATGGCATTTAAGTTCCTGAATCATAGGGGGCATTTCTGGGAAAATCAGGGGAATTCAAGGCTAAATTGCATTTATTTTAATGCAAGTAATCTAGCTATTAGGTGAACTCCTAGGTTTAATTAGCATGGGGGTCTACAATATTACTGCCATCACTTAAAATGGCAGGCTGGCAACTTGATATTTCAGGGTGTCAAATTTTCAGGTGAGATACAGGCAGGAGGATTCATTGGACTGGACTTAGTCAGAGATCACATTACTTCAATAGTGAGGAAGGATATCGTAGACACTCATCAAACAAGGCCATATGGGTAGTGATTAGGCACTTTGCTGTGAGTGTATTATAGAACTCCCAACAGCCAAGGAAACAGAAGAACGATATGTAGGCAGATTATAGATATGCAGTGAAATTAGGGTTACTGTACATAGATTTAGTTACCAAATATTAACTGGGATGGCCTTGGCATTAAAGGTTCATAAGGGGCAAAGTTTTAGAGGTGTGTCTCGCAGAGCATTTTGACGAGGGAAGGATTATTACTGGACTTCATCTTGGGGAATGTTGCTGGTCAATTGGCACGGCATCAGTAATTCAGTGTATTTTAACGTGGTTATGGATAGGGGTGGACCAGTAATTAAGGTCTCACAATGGAGAACTGGCAAAGGTAGTTTGGAGGCATCAATTTGCAGGTAAGCTTATAGCTGCACATAAGCATTTTAAAAAAATAAATAAATAAAAAAGAAGTGACAAGAGTTCAAAGCCAACATGTTCCTGTAAGTGTAAATCCAGGGATAATAAGTACAGGAAACCCTGGATGTTGAGGGTTGGATGAAGAATGGAAAACAAAGCATGCGGCAAGTGGACAATGACAGGGAGGCTCATGGAGTACACAAAGGTTGTGAGCGGGCATGAAATATCACTGACAGGATTACAACACATCAAGGCATTCCCTCAGTAGATTAAGGGCACAGTTTAAGGTGAGAGGGGAAAGATTTACAAGGGAACTGATGGGGAATTTTTTCACATAGAGGGTGAACATACTTGAAACAAGCTGCCAAAGGAAGTGGTACAGGTAAGTACAATTAGAAGATTTAAAAGGCATTTGGACAGGTATATGGACAGAAACGATTTGGAGGGATTTAGCAAGGAACAGGCAAGTGGCACTCGCTTGCTTAGACAACTTGGTTGGCATGGATGAGTAGGGCCAAAGGGTCTTTTTCCAGGCTGTATAGCTCAATGAGCCTTATGGCAAAAGAACAACCATGGAATTGGAGGGCCTATCAGGGGGCAAAGGCAGAGATGCAGCTGAGATCTTAAATAAATATTTTGTACTGGTTCTCACAAACAGATTTTGTACTTAGAAATTTTAGTGAAGGGCTTGGTTAAAGTGTCCATAAATAAAAAATAACCCTATGCAGCAGCAGCAGCCTTGAAGGTGAATTAATCCCCAGGACTGTGGGTTTATCCCAAGTAGCTACAGGAGAGAAGGGCTGCTGGGGCTCTGGGTAACATGTTGAGAAACCCTTGCTTTCCCTCTCTCTCCATCCCTCCCCACGCTAGTTCTCCGACTAGTTTTGCTGTCCTCCTGATTGTATGCCTCATTGTCACCTTCCCCATAGCTAACAATGATCCATTCTACATTTTCCACACCTTACCCTTCCATATCTCCATGTCTCCCTCTCCCCTGACTCTCAGTTGGAAGAAGGGTCTTAACCCAAAACGTCACCCATTCCTTCTCTCCGGAGATGCTACCTGTCCCGCTGAGTTACTCCAGCATTTTGTGTCGATCTAAGATGGTCATGAGGCAATCCAACAAGAATAAGAGAAGAACCTTCTTTATTAGAGAATGTGGGAGTCTGCCACAGGGAGTGGTGGAAATGAACAGGGTAGCTGTATTTAAGGGGAGGCCACAAGTGCATGTGAGGGAACAGGCCAGAGGATCATGCTGTTGGATATATCATGAGGAAATACTGCTATAGTCCATGCATATAGGTCCATGTTAATTAGTCATCCTTTGGATATTGTAATTAGATTTTATGTCGATGTTTTGCATGTCAAATTTATTTGTATTTACAGTGTGAAAAGAATCAGCTAAATTATTTAATTTAACTGTTGTAGGTCTCTTGTTGCTAATTTAGCAGCTGCAAATTGTTACAAAAAGGAGAAGCACCTGGACAACAAGGAGAACTGGCAGCTGGTGGAAAAGGCCAAAGTGTATTATATTGCCGTATGTATGACTTTCATCATCAATTATCAGGAGATTTTCCTGTCAAATGCACATTCTTCAATGAAAATAGCGAACTATACCTGTCCTATTTTTATATCATCAATCTCAGTTTTAATGTTAACCAGTGTTTATCCTTACAAGGTGGGCATTTCACATCAGTCGGTGATTACAGCAGCTGGATAACAAACCTTTTATCTCAGGCTCCTTAGTGCATAAGCTGTGGGATGTGAACATGTAAACATCGGCTGGTCTACTGACCCTACCGCACCAGGTTATGAAACCGCCTACCCATCATTTCGCAACATCTCCAGTAAACCAGCAGCTTCATCATCCTGAAGCAACAAAAACATGTAAAACCTGAGCTCAAATTTTCCTTGATTTCCACAGGAGAACGTATCCAGTGCAAGACCCTATTGCCCAGATGTACATTACTTGGCTCGAAGGGCCGAATGGCCTACTCCGGCACATATTGTCTATTGTGTTCATCCTTTGCCACAAATCTGCCACATTCCAGGTCCATCTCGAAAATGTGCATTGAATCAGTGAACTCCAGTCAGAAACATGTTCTGTCCATCAACAGGTCTCTGGAAACAGAAGATTTCCAGCGATGCTGCCTTTCCAAATATAGACATAAATGGGAAGAATGGTACCGTTTGAGCGGAGCGCATTCAGCCCATTGACTGCATACTTGCTCTGAGAAATCCCCTGCCCTGCCACATGGTCCAGCAGGTCCTTCCCCACATGTCCAGCTCCTTTAATGCACCTGTTGTATCTGCCTCCACTATTCCTGGGTGTATATTCTGGACCATAACCGCTCACTTCATAATAAAGATTGTTCTGCAGTACAATGCATCAGGAAATTCCTTCTCTTGTGAAAGTTGCATATTGGTCCACATGATTTCAGTCCTTCCTGACCTGGCTGATTGAAATTACCTATCAATTTGAGTGTTCTCATTCCATTATGTTATATATTGTCAATTGGAGAGAGACAATTTCAATCAACTGAAAACAGATTTGATCTGAGTAAACCGGGATCACAGATTGGCTAGTAAAATTACAAATTGAATAATCTTATTCTATTTAAGATGGTGACCATTGAGATACAATCTGGGTATGTTTCCATGTTGGAGAAGGAGGCTCCCAACACTCTGCAAGTCAAAGGCCAACATCAGCAGATCAAGCAGCATCTGCGGAGGCAAAGATGATCCCCAGAGCTGAACAGCATGGAAATAGGCTCCTTGCCCCAACTCATCTATATGAGTGGCGTTAGCAGGTGAATCTCTTGGTGCTGAGTGGTTCACATGCCTATTCTAATTTATACATTTGAACTTCAGAACCACCTCCATCTGTTTGCTTTGGATCTGGCTGGTGCACTTGTATATTCAAATCAGCCTCTGGTTTGTTCACAAAAAAGTGTTCATCGAAGCTGCATGGTCACACTGGGAGATGGAAAATAAGTGAATGTTGAGTAGCCCAAAGCTGTCAAAGCAAGTGAGTGGTTGGTTGTTGGAAAACAGACATCCGTTAAATATTGAAGGTAGACAAAAATGCTGGAGAAACTCAGCGGGTGAGGCAGCATCTATGGAGCGAACGAATAGGTGACGTTTTGGGTCGAGACCCTTCTTCCGTTAAATATTAAAATGTTTACCTTGTTATTGCTACTCAACAGGATTACAACTGCCTGTGGGGAAAAAATACCATTCTTAGCTTGTTATTTTTCAATTATTTGCTTCTTTTGAAATGAAAGTACTGTGCAAGGTTAGCATCTTGAGCTTAATTTTCCAGCCATCTGCTAATTATCTAATCATTATGTTCCTTTGTAACATATGGTTCAAGTTCTGTTTCAGCGAGGTACTGTCAAATTATGTCGGTGAAACTAATACAGCACAATAATGTAAATAATTATATATAACCTCCAAGTGTCATGAATGTATTTGAACATGTTCTAAAGATAGTCTCTGACACATCTGGCAAATACAAGCTGTACGTAGTCCTAGTTTTGAAGCTGGTCTATTTGATTGTATGTTCTTGTGCTCCTTCACTGCAGCAGATCTACTTGATCATTGAGAACAGAGCAGCTGGTGTTAAGTGTGACAATTGATTATACAGTTAGAGAGTCCATTGAAAATGATGTTTCAGTTTATTTCAGCTAGAGGACCACAGTGTCAATGTTTTATACAGCCGTTAATACCTCTGTGTTCAGGGCAGTCTTAATCGATTTTGCTATCAACAGTGGGGGTGAGGGGGGGGGGGGGGGGGAGCATTGGCACTCAAAACTGTTAGTTATAAATAAAAAAGATTAGAATGTGTGCATGCATTGGTAGCTCGTAAGTCCTTCACTCTATACCCATATAGTCTTGCAGATAAGCCGGCATTGCAGGATCTTTTAGCATAATTTAGGATAAAGTGGCTTTGTACATAGGAAAACAAAATCATTTAAGTTTTGCAATAAAGTATTAATGTTGATATTTGTCCTCGTCACTGCAATGTCACCTATCTGCAAAAATATCCAGAATTCGTTGTCTCCTATTATTTCGTAGGAAGATATTTATTTTGGAATATGTAGTTGTGCTACCCTCAGAATTGTTTCTAAATGTTTTATTGGATCAATGAATGAATGAATGAAGGCAGCCACATTGGTTTCATGTTCTCAAATCTGCTTACAGAATGAACTCCTTTAGGGAGATGATTTAAGCAGCTTGGCAGCAACGCCTGGTCCTACATCATGTGATGGTGAAACTGCATTATTAGACCAGTTATTTGGCCAATCCCAGCAATCGCTCAGGCAGTGGTGATGCTGCTTCACAAGAAAAAAATGTTGAACTAGAGCCAAAAGTGCAGTACAGACTGTTGCCAGGGAACTCGTCAGAAGCAATTAATGAAAAAGCTGAAATTAAAAGGAGAGAGATTGCATGTTTCAGGACCATAATTGATATCATAAGTACAGTATATTCATTATAATGGCCAATTTTACAGTTGAATTTTAAGAGGTTAGGTTGTTATTCATCTTCTGTCAGAATGTGCTCCTCCCCCACCCCATGTGCTCACGTAATCTGTGCAGCACTGCAAGCTCGAACCATCCAGGAGTAAGCATCGTCATTTGATGCATTTCTCTTCTTCCACTTTGAATTTACATTTTATGTTCCAAATTCACACACATTTTTCTAATTGTATCAATTCACTCTGAGATTTGATGGAATAAAATATGTCCATGTGAAGTATTATTCTTTAAAGATTGTCTTTTTCAACTTTGGCTATATTCTACATTACCTCCATCATTTCAAACCTTCATGTGCCTGCATTTCCCAAGTAACTTGTATAACATACCACGCCTCATACAATGCGCTTTGTGGGATATACGCTGGAGTTCATTAACCTGGGAATAATACAGGCCACCAGTTCAATAGCATAAAATACAATCATATTTTCTATTATTTTAAAACTGTGGTTGCTCTTTTAAGTACTTCTTGGCAAACCGTAACCTGGCCATCCTATTTTTGCGGCTAATCAGTGGTTTGCATCTTGCAGTGAAGCCTCTATTTCTGTTCATGAAGTCTTCTGCAGACAGTAGTCATTGACAAATCCATACCTGACTCCTGAAGAGTGTTTCGGATCTGGCGGACAGGTGTTTGGGGATTTTTGTTTTATAGAGAGAATTCTTCATTCATCAGCTGTGGAGGTCTTCCTTGGCCTGCCAGTCCCTTTGCGATTAGTAAGCTCACCAGTGCTCTCTTTCTTCTTAATTATGTTCAAAACAGTTGATTTTGGTAAGAATAAGGTTTGGCTGATGTCTCTAACAGTTTTATTCTTGTTTCTCAGTCTCATAATGGCTTCTTTGACTTTCATTGGCACAACTTTGGTCCTCATGTTGCTAAACAGCAATAAAAGTTTACAAAGGTGATGGAAAGACTGGAGGAAAGACTAGGTGCTGAGAGCTCTCTTATACCTGCATTAAGGAGGCATTTAAACATTTCTTTACTCCAGAGATGTTGTCTGACCCGCTGAGTTACTCCAACTTTTTGTGTCTACCCTCACTGATGTTGCCTGACCTACTGAATTACTCCAACATTGTGTTTTGCTCAAAATACCAGCATCTGCAGTTCTTCATATCTCAGTGCAACATGTTTTCTTCATCATTGATACAATCTTTCATTTGGAGTCTGTGATAATTGTTCACCGCTGTCTGTAGGCTGCATGTGAACATATTTGAAACTGATGGTGAAGCCTAGTTTGAACTTAAATTTGTCCGTGTTTTACC
The DNA here is from genome assembly GCF_010909765.2 of Amblyraja radiata. NCBI lineage: Eukaryota > Metazoa > Chordata > Chondrichthyes > Rajiformes > Rajidae > Amblyraja > Amblyraja radiata. The sequence continues at coordinate 205,809 of NC_045992.1, forward strand.
TCCAACATATGTCATTATATTAGACTTTATAACTATTTCTTTCATCAGAGACCAGATCATAACTATCCTTCAAAATATTACCTTGCTTGGAATCATTGCAGTTTGGAGTAATGATCCCAATAATGAGAGCTGGTGCACTTTTTCAAATGATCAATGCTCATTTTATTTCCCTTTGGTCTGATAGAAGGAAGCTGGTTACAATTAAGGACACAGGATGAACAAGCAAGATCTTGTTTTAATTCAAGACCTCTCAGTAATTGCTGCTGTCATGACTGGGATCTCCAAGTGGATATGGCAGCAATTGAAGTAGCCAGCACGGAATGCCTTAGTAACATGTTTTGCTGGTTATGTTGACTGGGGAGAAATCTATTCCCATTGTAACAATTTTTGTAATATAAGATGTTTTGAGATACTATCGTGTTCAAAGTAACTGAAATTTAGAGCAAATCATCTCTAATATGACTTTCTTTTTATAAATGTAACTTAATGCATAGGAGGTATTTGAAATGATTTACCACTTCAGCGAAATAACATTGAAGTGCACACTTAACTTTTCTTACAATTGCTTTTTATATATTTTTGTAGTTAATAGTGTCATGAATTGTAAATGAGAATTACAATGAGGTACACTTAAAACTAAATATTTGCATTGCAGCAAATATTTAATCACCCACATCTTTTAGAATTATTCATAGCAAATGGGGATAAAAAAAAACAAAGCAATCATTTCAGGTCAGTGGTTAGCAGATGATGAATGATTTTTTTAAGCAACTAGTGAGGGCTGCTGGCAACCGAGCGAGTTTCAAATATCTTCCTGCATGTGGATGTTATTTTATCAGTATTTAAAAAAGCATGCTTTCAGACTGTTCCATGAGTCTCTGTACAGTTTGTTCTTTATGGCTTAAGGTCCTTTATTAGAGCTACAAATGCAATATGGCTGGAAGTAATAGTTGATTGGCAAAAGTGTGAGCCCAAAATGCCACATTTACGGTTTAATCAGCTTCATAAATTGGTCACTTTAAAGCCAAAGTTTGTATTTTACATTTCTCAAATGTTTGTTTATAATCTTTCACCTTAATCTTCTTCTGGCAGAAGAACATTTTTCTGAGAGATATTGCATTTTTATTGGTGAATAAGAATAACAACTAAGAAATCTGCAGGTTAATACCAGTCCGAGTCATTCTGCACGGAAAAGTACGACAAAGTTTCTTCCAATTATGGACACAGAGAGACCTAAGGCAATATTCAGCCCTCATTTTGATCAATTTCAGCTGTACATCAACGCTCCAGAATGGACACTCTGAGTTCTTCCAACAGTTTGTTTTTTGTCAAAAGAGAAGTCCATCTTGTCAGGAGGGAAATTTCCAGCACTTTTTGTTTTTATTTCAGATTCCCACAGTCAGCAAAGTTCTACTTTTGCATTAGATAATTCATTGTTATTCTCGTCCAGAGTACACAGCTGCTGTTTGTTCCAATGATTCTGGTGGAAGACCACTGACCTGGAACATTACTCTCATTCCCCATAGATGTTATCAATTGTTGAGTATATTATTTCTCTTTTTTATTAAACAGCCCTCATTTAAATCCATTTTAGCTGTACATCAACGCCACAGAACAGGCACTGATTGTATACTTTCACAGCCTTCTTCACAATCTACGACTCCAGCAATCTTGGTGTCATCTGCTAACTTACTAACCAACCTGTCTACGTTTTGTATATATCACAAACAGCAGAGGTCCCCGCACCGATCCCTGCAGAACTCCACTGGTCACAGACCTCCATCCAGCCTGAATATTGCCCTTCCACCATTCTATAAGTAATCCAGTTCTGAATCCATACAACCAAGTCACTGTTAATCCAGTACTCCTTAATCTTCTGGATCAGCCTACCTTGGAGGATTTTACCATCATTCATGTAGACAACATCCGCATTGCCACCTCCTCAAAAAAACTAAATTAAAGTTAGTACAACACAAACTGCCATACGAACAGTGAATTTTCCAACTTTAGGAGCCTTCTACAAAACACCCCTCTTCCCTCATGAATCCCCTCCTTTCCTCCCATGAGCTCTGGTTCATCATGGATCTGTCTTTCTCCTGCCCTACCCTTCGCCTAAATTCACAAAATCACCCAACAAATCTTCCGTCATCCCAGAGCACCAAATGCCATGAAACAAGACAAAATATCGGTCCCTACATTATCAACTCGCTAAATTTCAATAAACTTTGCTACCAATATTCCCTTTACCCAAGGACGATAAGGGAATGGAACATGTTATCACCCAACACACGTGCTGCTTCCGATGTTAAGTCATTTAAAAAGGGGATTGAGCAACTAGATCTCAACATGGTCAAAAGGGCCCACTTCAAAATGTAATCGCTACTCTACTCACTCCGATCTGCGTGAGATAACCACTTATGAGGTGTGGGCGCAGTAATCAACCAGAACCAGAACCTACATTCGTAAACAATTTGCACCTGCACGATCCTCTAGCTACACAATTTACAGCTTTCTAATCCTTTTGTCTCACACCTTGTGTGTGTTCATCTCTGACGTTTGTCTATCTGCCTATAAAAAAAACTCTCCTTGCCTGTGTTCATCTGTGACCTACGGTTTGCCCTGCCCCTCCATTCTCCCCCCCCCCCCCCCACTGGCGAGTATTCGATAGAACAATTTCCAGGAGGGAAATTGTCAAAAGAGGTTCAATCAAAAAGCTTCTCACTGTACCTCGGTACATGTGACAATAAGCTAAACGACAACTGAAAGAAAAACTAAAACTGATGTGTTATACATAGAACTGTTAATTTGTGTAACATTTAATCCTTAGACTGTTTTCACATGATTTTTCATTTTAGAATGAGGTATGATTTTGGATCAACATAACAAATTGGGTGAATATATCTGGCATTATTTTAAAATAAAGGTACTATGAAAATGACAGGCAAAAGAATAAATTGGAAAACCAGTGATTAAATTGTCGGGTACATCACACTGAAAAAGCAATTGCCATTAGGTGTGCTAACAGCCACAGAACATATTTACTAGCAATAAAATAGATTTAAAACAATTTTCAGCTGATCTTTTAGAAATTTATAATTATTTGTGATGGCTTCTCGGTTAATTATTTTTAACCATTGATTTAAGAACTGACAACTGCTGTGTAAATAACAGAAATGTGTTGGCTGAAATGTTCTCATAATGCGAATATTCCAGTCAGTGGAATAAATATAAGATAAGTCATAATGAATTCTCAAACTATTGCAAACAATGTTTATCAAAAGGGTTTTAATATTTATTTGGAGCAAAATGTCCTAATGTTGGCACTAGTGCAGGTTGCAATATTGCTGCTCAGGCAACTTTACACTGCGCAATGGATCTTGAGAATTTTAGCTGCCTGCTGAATCAATGTTTGGCCGTTGTCGTGTTATGTTTGTGATAATAACTGAAGCCTTACACCATGATAAAGGTCCAAAGATTTTATTAACGACATGGCATAGATAACTTCATGCTAGCACGTTTCTCTAATTCTAAAGGAAACAGGCAGGGAGGATTACTGTAAAAGCAAGTGGGCTTATCTACAAAAGCATGACTCATAACAATAGTGTCACTGATCTACAGCCTTGTATGATGATTAAATGAGAAATCAAACAAAATTAAATTCTGCGATTTGAAATCTTTTTATATTTTGATTAAATGATAATGATTCCTCCTGATCACCGAGGCTTTGATTACCCCAATTCATTTGGAGGGGTTAGAATGTTATTGTGCCATTTGAGACAATTGCCTGAAACCAAACACTCGATAAAACAACGTCCCAATGGGAAATTTCTCTCATTTTGTATGTGGTGTTAATGAAATTCAATTATTTAACAGCATTCCTCAATGAATCCGAAACCTAATTAAAAGCAAGTAAATGGTCCGTTTTCTATCTAACTCAGGAAAAATACAAAATGATGTGTTGCATCATATCAGGGAGTGAATGATTTAGTTAACTCTAGGCTGCTGCAGGAAATTCCTGATGCTTGTGTGTTCCTATCGTCAAGTATCACTTGAACTTCACTTCTATGAAGAAACGCTCATTATATGAAACAGGTTTTGAAGTAACATTTGTGTAACATTTAATCCTTAGACTATGTTTTCACATGATTTTTCATTTTAGAATGAGGTATGATTTTGGATCAACATAACAAATTGGGTGAATATATCTGGCATTATTTTAAAATAAAGGTACTATGAAAATGACAGGCAAAAGAATAAAATTGGAAAACCAGTGATTAAATTGTCAGGTACATCACACTGAAAAAGCAATTGCCATTAGGTGTGCTAACAGCCACAGAACATATTTACCAGCAATAAAATAGATTTAAAACAATGATGTTTCATTGCACTTTATGTGCAATGTGACAAATGAACCGTATTGTATTGTATTGTAAGTGTAAAGTACATTGGTGTAAAGATGATGGGAATAATGAATTAATGAACAAGGGTCCCAACCTGAAAAGTGTCCTATCCGTGTTCTCCAGAGATACTGCCTGACCTGCTGAGTTACTCCAGCACTATGTGGCTATCGAATTAATTACTCAGTTTGTTCTTTGAGTGAACTGCAAGGTTGTCTAAATACAGGAATAAACAAGATTTTTCAGTATACCCCATTGTATATACTGGATTGTATTGAATAGTTTTTGAAATTCTCTTTCATGTGTCACCAGCTAAATAATTTCCTTTATTACTACAGCATTCATGTTAGTCAGAGGAGAGCTGAGACTCTGCCATACAATTCTGACCACAATGGAATTCATTTGAAAGTGCTTCAATCCAAACATCTGTGAGATGGGAGTATTTTCTGCACGCTTTGTTTAACTTTTAATGCAATTTCTGTTTTTTAAATATTCTCACTGCCTCAAACTACTTCTGCTTCCATTGTATCATCTTTGTTCTTGTACTTTTGCTCATTTTGTACGTTGTCAATGTTCTTCAATCAAAAGTAGATACCCCTGTGTTCTTTAATAATACCTAATTTGTCTGCACAATTAACTTACTGCTCCTTGATTTCTGTTGTGGCATCGTTCAGACAGTGTGAACTAATGTTGAAAGAGGTCTACGGCTACCATCTGTTAGATCTTAACTGAAATCTTCACCCTATTGTCAGTTTGAAACGCTCGTCACCAGTGACATTAAATGACGCTTCCAAAGTGCAACCATTGTTAATAGTGAATTATCCCAAAGCTGCCTTCGGCTTTTCAATCATCGTAGTTAAAATTGATGTTCCAAAAGGAAAATAATACAATGGGTTTCCCAAATTGTGTCACCAATTAGAGTTCAGTTGGAACTATTTTGAAATACTGAGTGTGAAATGGTTACTCAATACACGGAAATACCACATCACAAATATATAGTGGAAACAATTTTTGTAATGGTGAACAGGTACATTTACTTTCATTGTGTTCAAAATATATTTCCGCAAGTTTATTATTCAGAACCTGTATAAGAATATGAGGAAAATGGGTCTTTTTGGAATAGTGAGTGAACTATCCATGTCAGCTGTTCAGTTTACACAACAATAATGTACCAATAGTTTTATTCACAGTTCAATACCAAATGAGAATTGCTTAAAAAGATTTTCTGTCATAGCAACGAATGTTGTTGTGAGAACAGCCAGAGGTTTGGTATCGCTCCTTCAATACATTTATTGTCAGACTTGCCCCAATCCAATCAGTAACATCAAGCACTTTTTGTTCTCTTCCAGGGATTCTTTATTACAGTCTCGGCAGACTCCATTCTGAAAGTGGCATCACATGCTTCTGAAAGCAACAAGATCTTGGGCCTGAATTTATCAGCTCCATTCATCTCACAGTTTTTTAAGGAAGATCTAATGAAAATTATCCCCTATGTTGACATTCTATTTGGAAATGAGACGGTTAGTTGCTTTTTTTCTTTCATGTACTATGTACTGTACTGAATGCAATGCTGTATGGAAACATGAAAAGTTAGAATTAGGGCATTCGGCCCATTGAGTACACTTCACCATGCAATCATGGCTGATCTATAATTCCCTCTCAACCCCATTCTCCTGCCTTCTACTCATAACCTTTGACACCCTTACTGATGAAGAACATACCTGCATTAAGGAGGCATTTCAACACACCTGAGTAATTACAAGCACCTGTGAAGCCATGTGTCTCAAACATTATGGTGCCCTGAAATGGGGGGGTCTATGTATAAACACTGCTGTAATTTCAACATGGTGAAACCAAAATGTATAAATATACCCTTTAATAAAACCTGACAATGTGCACTTTAACCACATGTGATGTTTCTATTTCAAATCTCAAATTGTGGAGTACAGAGGCAAATAAATAAATGATTGGCCTTTGTCCCAAACATTATGGAGGACACTATATCACTCGTTTTCCCTTTGCCGTGACTTCACACTGAAGAAGGCTCTCGACCTGAAACGTCACCCATTCCATCTCTCCAGAGATGCTGGGTTACTCCAGTTTTTTGTGTCTATCTTCAGTTCTTACTGTTGGGTTGTAAGACCTAAAATTGGAGAATTCAGTGTTAATGAATTAATGTCATTGTTAAGGTTATACTAACCATCCCATCTTGAGTCCACATCCACAGCATTCAACACAATATACAGCAACATTATCTTCTAGACTTTGAAGGAAAGCTTTAAAGCTGAGTCTCAAAGACAAAACCCCTGATGTTTCTTCATCGTATTCCGTGGATGCCAAAACATTGGGACTTCAAAGGGATTGTACTGGAAAATGTTGTAACAGCCAATCTCAATTATGGCATCTACCAGTTATTAAGGGCAGTAGGAATCGTTATTTTATTAGGATGCAATAGAGGGAAGAGGGAGAAATTTGAAGGGGAGAAAGGGGGATTGTGTCTTTTTGTAAAGTGATATATTTGACTACATTTGAAACAGTTTTTGTGCAGAGATTGTAGAGTGAAAGCAAGAGAAACAAGCCTTTGTTGTACGTGTGCAGTGGAGCACTTGTTAAATTAATTGGCTTCATTAAATAGTGCCTCTTTACACCTAAATCGTGTGTTATTTTCACCAGTCTTGACAGCACTTTATAATTAACTGCTCATTTCTCTTGCAGGAGGCTGCCACTTTTGCTAGAGAACAAGGTTTTGAGGTGAGTTGACCCTCAATTGCACACTAAACAGATCCTAAAGGATTTTGCTGATAATGAAGTTCTTTGGACAGTGATTGATGCACTATTATACTCTCCAGTCCTTGGGTTGTTACTATGGTTACCTGGCAGTCATCCTGCTCTCTTTGTTCTGCCACTATGAAAATGTCTGGCACACTGCAAGCCCGGCACCCGTCATATCCTACACACGTTATTCACTGAAGGTTGGGTGGTTGCCCACCGCTTGACCTCCTGTGCAGATAAGGAGTCTGTCATTTTAACTATTTAATAGCAGCATCTTCCTCTTAATTTTATTGTGTGAAGGTCCGTTTGCAGCAGAACAATTTGCACTCTGTAGTGGCAGGAATTTAATACTAATGGTTATGGTGCTGTGTGACGGAGGCCTGAATGGTTGAGTTAAAGGAAAATTAAAGACACCTTTCATAAAGTGAAAACAATGCATTTTTGATTCTAGCAGAAAATCATTACTGGTGTGGATTATGACTGATGCTTATTTTGATCATTAGTCTGTACAGCAGCCATAGGTAACAACATATATGAAGCAATACATTTGATGAGCTTGCTGTTGAATGCAAGACAACAATAAAATGATTGAAGACTATGACAGATTGCTTTTGCAATAATAATGTTGCATGTGTAGAGTATATGCCATTTACTAAGCTGGATTGCAAGAGAGCGCTCATTTTATTATAATGTGAATTATTACAAATATATTATTGAATCTGAAGTGTCCTAACTAATCATTTCTTCGCCTCTTATAAAATTGAAGTCTCACAGTTCATGTACTAGCTCGCCTTTTAAATAATATGCCACTTAGTCACCTTATATCTGAAGTAATATAAACATTTTATAACTTATGGCGTAATATCTGAAGTAATGTAAACATTTTTATATACTAAAAGATTGTATTTATTAGTTGCAACACTTTATAACTTCAGTTCTGCTCTTTCATTGGTAAACATTCAAAACTCTGTCCATGCGTCAGTCATTGGGGCATCAGTGTCACTTCTTGCCTTACATTTATCTTGTGTTTGGCACTCGCGTCTGCATTGGAACACAGGTCATCCTGCCAGCCAGAGAAACGTAACACCTTGTCTCAAAGGGTTTTGACCAAATGATAGAGATGATTTAGGATCAGATGTTTTAGGATTAGATGTCCTCATTGTACCTGTCATCTGTTAAAGGCGGCTTAAAGTGGAAGAGACAAGTCAATGCATTCATTTAACAAATAATCCATGGCGGCTGTTTAATCAGAAAACCTGTCATTATGCAAATTACTGAGGCATCTGATGTTAAAAGTTTTTATTATTCTCAATTTTCAAGCAACAATTGACCAAATAAATTGCTGTGGTTTCAGCTATTAACCCATGTAATATTCATTTATCTGTGATCCAATCAAGCATTCTCAAATCTGGAGTAGATGGTGGGAATCCAGAACAAAACAAAATGTGGGAAGCGCTCATCAGGTGAAGAAGTATCCATGAGGAAAGAGGCAGCTTCAGGTCAAGGTCCTTTCATAAGAGCTGACAAAACAAGAGGAGATCATAGAGGGTCTGTGATAAAGTTGTCACTGTAAAATTATTGAAAAAACTGCAGTGAGAGAGAGGCTTGGGCTTAGCAACATCCGTGGAGAAAACAAGAGCCAAATAAATTCTCAATAGTCTAATAAAGGGTTAACACATTATGAACATTGTCTATGTGACCCACGTTACAGTAGATATACTAGCCATTATAATCTGCAGTCACTGCACTAAGGTTCTAATTAATGCCAAGGTGTCTAAATAAGATGATGTATGACACTGGAATGTTGCCTTCAGACAGAAGATATTAAAGAAATTGCTAAGAAAGCACAAGCGTTGCCAAAGGCGAACAAAAAGCGACAACGAATCATCGTTTTCACTCAAGGCAAAGATGATACTATTGCAGCCACAGGTAACTTTATTATAAACTAAATACTTTTTGTATCCTCTTGTATATCTGTAAAGTAATTAATGTTTAAAGACTATTAATGCCTCACGAGAAGCCTTCGTCTTGAATAGATTTAATTCACAACAGAAAAATAGATGTAATTAATAAAATTGAATGAGAGGGTTTATTTTCCTAAAAGTACCTTCTAATACCGCATAATCCTTCATTTTGTTTGTAATTCATGTGTATAGGGGTGCAATCATTCTCTTGGCTCAAAGTATCATGTTAAGTAATTTAATAATGATTAAGGATGTACAAATGCATGGCCCATAGGGCAAATCTCATAGGAGATGCCAATTTATTAGATTTTTTACATTTTAGCTCAGATTTCCTTTCCTTTTGGCATTAAACCATTTAATGAACACAAGCACAAGAGTTGTCTTTAATTTAGCATCCATTGACACCACGGAGCTACACAAGGCATAACCAACACTCCTATTAGACCAGTAATTAGGCTTATTGTGCTCTGAACCGTACATTGTAAATGGCTAATAAATGGTCAGTGAAGTTGCAACAGTTTTGTAGACGTGACCATGTAGCTATAATGCCCAATCTGTTGTGAGGTTTAATAATTCATGGCTATAATCTAGGTAGTAACAATTGAATTAATTTGGTGAATTGTGTAAATCTGATTCTAGAATGATTGGTGTGTGATATGTTAACATAGTAAAGCTCGATCCATAAAGAGAACAAGTCAGGACAGTAAAAGTTATTTCCAGTAGATTGTAGTGAAACTTATTATGAAACTAATCACAATGTCAGTAAATCAGTTTGAATAACCATGTTCTATCCTTTCATTAACACAAAGAAGAACATTTATTCTGAATGTGTTCTCTGCCCTGGGTTCATTGGTGTCTTGTAGATCCACACCATTTTTAGTAAATTTCTATCCCAAGTCCTTGTCAGGCAGTCGTGGGGATTGCACTCTGGTCACTGGGTTCTGAGCTGACAATGCTAGTGTGGGATCAGAAGACTCTCCCACTAGAAGGAGCAGGAAGCCTGTTGGGCAGAGTGGGCTGGGTGTTTATGAATGGTGTGCTGCTTCCACCCTTTACACAGGGTCCCTGTGGCATTCAAAGTTCTCAATACCATCCTGAATGTTCCAGAACTGCTCCTGGTGGCTGTGGCTGATGGGTTGTCTGTGAGCCAGCTGTCTGGGTCTTTGAGAGTTTCACTGCTGATCTGACAGCATCTATCTTGATAATAATTGTAGTAAAACAATAATATGTTATAATAGTTGTCTCTCCAATTCAGTAGAAATAATGGTATTGAAAATGCAGATGGGCATTAATTAAGCAATAGAGGCATACAGCTATATCTCCTCTGTGTTCTGCTCTACAAATGTGTAGCAAAGCTAGTGCTTGTTTATCAGAATCTTCTCAGTTTTGTATCAGTACAGAAGAAGACTCTAAAGACAGGATTATTTTCCCAACATAGGTGTGAAATAAGGGTGAAAATCTTTGTGTATGAGTAATACTAGCATTGTACCTGAACTATTTTGATGTAATTATTGTTCCACACCATAATGCCTGATAGAAATTGACAAATCTGCGCAATGTCTTCATTCCAACAGCTGAGAATGTGGCTGCTTATCCTGTCCTGGACATTAAACAAGATGACATTGTCGATACAAATGGAGCAGGTGATGCCTTTGTTGGAGGTAATATCTGTTACTAAGGAAATTATGTCAAAGTTAATTCTGTAAAAAACACAGGTTATCTAGGACATCACATAATGGAGTTCCTTTGATATTTAAACAATTATGGGGCAATTAAGAACCATTGATAAAGAGGCTAAATGTACTAATGTAATTGGAAGTATAGTCTACTATTTATTCTTTGATGGAGAGATACATGGTCATATCTATTATTGTAGCTGTAAAGTCAAATACAACCTCAGAGATTGGTGCTGGGCCCATTGCTCTTTGTGGTTTATATCAACGACTTGGATGAGAATGTAGAAGGCATAATTAGTAAGTTTGCAGATGACACTAAAATGGGTGGTATCGTAGATAGTGGAGATGGTTATCAAAATTACAGTAGGATCTTTATCAGTTGAACAAGTGAGCTGTGGAATGGTTAATGGGGTTTTGGGAAATCAAACCAGGGCAGAACCTTCACAGTGAACCCTCGATATCCCGCTGCTCCGCTCTTGCTCCCCCTCCCCTCATTCATAACTAGGACAGAGTCCCCCTTGTCCTCACCTTCCACCCCATCCATCAGCCATCGCATACAGTGTATAATCCTCCAACATTTTCGCCACCTCCAACTACTGACCACATCTTCACAATGAGCCTTCACAGCCCAACTTGCCCACACCGACTAACATGCCCCATCTATGCTAGTTTGGCTCGTATCCATCTAAACCTGTCCTATCCATATACTTGTCCAAATGTTTTTGAAACATTGTGATCGTACCTGCCTCAACTACTTCCTCTGACTGATGCTGATGTCACTCAGTGGGTCAGGCAGCATCTCTGGAGAGAAGGAATGGGTGCGATTTCGGGTCAACACCTTTCAGACTGATGTCAGGGGAGGGGGCGGGACAAAGATAGAATGTAGTCAGATACAATAAGACTTGTGGGAGAACTGGAAAGGGGGAGGGGATGGAGAGAAAAAGTAAGGGCTATCTGAAGTTAGAGAAGTCAATGTTCATACTGCTGGGGTGCAAACTACCCAAGCGAAATATGAGGTGCTGTTCCTCCAATTTGCGCTGGGCCTCACTCGGACAATGGAGGAGGCCCAGGACAGAACGGTCAGATTGTGAATGGGAGGGGAAGATGAAGTGCTGAGCAACCAAGAGATCAGGTACGTTAAGACGAACTGAGCGGAGATGTTCAGTGAAACGTTTGCCGAGCCTGCACTTGGTCTCGCCAATATGGAGAGGTTGACAGTAGATGAGGCTGGAGGGCTTGCAAGCAAACCTCTGCCTTACCTGGAAAGACTGTTTGGGTCCTTGGATGGAGTCGAGGTGGGAGGTAAAGGGACAGGTGTTGCATCTCCAGCGGTTGCAGGGGAAAGTATCTGAGGAGGGGATGGTTTGGGTGGGAGTTTCGGAGGGAACTGTCTCTGCGGAAAGCAGAAAGGGGTGGAGATGGGAAGATGTGGCCAGTAATGGGATCCCGTTGGAGGTGGCGAAAATGTTGGAGGATTATATGCTGTATGCGACGGCTGATGGGGTGGAAGGTGAGGACAAGGGGGACTCTCTCCTTGTTATGAATAAGGGGAGAGGGAGCAAGAGCGGAGCTGCAGGATATCGAGGAGGCCCTAGTGAGAGCCTCATCTATATTGGAAGAGGGGAACCCCCATTTTCTACCCATTTTGTACCTCCTCTGGCAGCTCATTCCATATAGGGGCGGAAAACCCGGGGGGGCCAGAGGGGACACGTCCCCTCCATGTTTTGAGAGGTGGGGGACATCCCCCCCCCCCCCCCCCCCCAAGTTTTTGTAATCCAGATTTTTAAATCCGGTGATCGAGGGCACCGATTGGAGGAGAAAGTCGTCGGTCAGCAGGCAATGGGGGCGGGACATGATTTAGCCCGATGATTGGAGGAGGGGGGGTGTGGGACTGAGGATAGAGCGCGGTGATTGGAGGAGGGAGATGTGGCACAGACCTGCGCCTCATCCGCAGCCAGGATCGATCCCAGCTCTCCTGTGCTGTCCTGTCCCCTCCCGAGTAACCCCCCCCCAGGAGGCCAGAGAGGTCGGCAGCAAAGATCCTCCGCTATAGGATCTAGGATCTTTGGTCGGCAGTCAGACGGGCCAGCGCAGAGGAACAGCGCTAAACCCAGATAACTCTGCCTGTCCTGCCAGGTGAGCTTACAATCCTTCCTGGACTTGCGGGAAATATGGCCAGCGCGGAGAAGCAGCGCTGGTGTCCCGTCAGTCCAGACAGGGCTGTAGTTAACCCGGTGAGACGGGCAGAGTTGAGCTGCAGTTAGCGCTGGATTGAGCCTCCAAAGCCTCCCGCGCGGGTGTGTGAGTGTGCGCATGCGCGCGTGCGCCAAAAAATTGTGTCCCCCGTCCCCCCCATGTTTTGATAGCAAGTTCCGCTCTTGATTCCATACATTTACCACCTTTTGTGTAACAGGCTCCTATTAAATCTATCCCCCTCACCTTAATACACTTTGCAAGATACATAGTTCCTTGAAAGCGGCATTACAGGTAGAAAGGGTGGTTGAGAAAGCGTTCGGTACATTGGGCTTCATCAGTCAGGATATTCAGTATAAAAGCTGGGTTGTTATGCTACCGTTATACAAGACATTCTTCAGTTGTCTTCAGTTTTGGTCACCTTAGTATCAGAAGAATGTTGTTCAGCTGGAAAGAATGCAGAGAAGATATACAAGGATGTTGCCAGATGAGACCTTGAGCTGTGGGGAGAGGATGGGCAGGCGAGGACTTTATTCCTTGGACCACAGATCCTCGAGAGGTGAATAAAATCATTAGGGGAATAAATTGGGTAAAACATCTTTTACCCAGAGTGGGGGAATCAAGAACCAGACATATTAATGATTTGGAAGAGGGAATTAGGAGCAACACTAGCAAGTTTGCGGATGACACAAAGCTGGGTGGCAGAGTGAACTGTGAAGAGGATGTTAGGAGGTTGCAGGGTGACCTGGACAGGTTGAATGAGTGGGCAGATGCGTGGCAGATGCAGTATAATATAGATAAATGTAAGGTTATCCACTTTGGCGTCAAAAACAAGGGGGCAGATTATTATCTCAATGGGGTTAGGTTAGGTAAGGGGGAGGTGCAGCGAGACCTGGGAGTCCTTGTACACCGGTCACTGAAAGTTGGCTTACCGGTACAGCAGGCAGTGAAGAAAGCTAATAGAATGTTGGCCTTCATAACAAGAGGATTTCAGTATAGGAGTAAAGAGGTTATTCTGCAGTTGTATAGGGCTCTGGTGAGACCACATCTGGAGTATTGTGTACAGTTTTGGTCTCCTAATTTGAGGAAGGACTTCCTTGTGATTGAAGCAGTGCAGCGTAGGTTCACGAGATTGATCCCTGGGATGGCGGGACTGTCATATGAGGAAAGATTGAAAAGACTAGGCTTGTATTCACTGGAGTTTGGAAGGATGAGGGGTATCTTATGGAAACATATAAAATTATAAAAGGACTGGACAAGCTAGATGCAGGAAAAATGTTTCCAATGTTGGGCGAGTCCAGAACCAGGGGCCACAGTTTTAAAATAAAGGGGAGGCCATTTAAGACTGAGGTGAGAAAAAACCTTTTCACCCAGAGAGTTGTGAATTTATGGAATTCCCTGCCACAGAGGGCAGTGGAGGCCAAGTCACTGGATGGATTTAAGAGAGTTAGATAGAGCTCTAGGGGCTAGTGGAGTCAAGGGATATAGGGAGAAGGCAGGCACGGGTTATTGATAGGGGACGATCAGCCATGATCACAATGAATGGCGGTGCTGGCTCGAAGGGCCGAATGGCCTCCTCCTGCACCTATAATAATGAATAAAGACATAGTTTTAAGGTGAGAGGGGAACATTTTAACAGGAACCTGAGGGGCAACTATTTCATACAGAGGACAGTGAATGTATGGAACGAGCTGCCAGAGAAGATAATTGAGCCAGGTACTATAACAACGTTTAAAATATATATTTGGACAGGTACATGGATAGAAAAGGTTTAGAGGAATATGGGCCAAATTAATAGACGTTAGATGCAGGAGTAGGCCATTCGGTCCTTCGAACCAGCACAGCCGTTCACTGTGATCATGTCTGACCATCCCACAATCAGTACCCCATTCCTGCCTTCTCCCCCTATCCCTGGACTCCGCTATCTTTAAGAGCTTTATCTAACTCTGAGCAGGTTGGACTAGTCAATGAGGCATCTTGCTCGGCGTGGGCAAGTTAGGCCAAAGGAGCTTTTATCGTTCTGACTCTCTTCTCTATATCTAGAAAAGTGTTCTCTTCAAAAGAGCTTACAAACATTTGTACAATCCAAGATTTTGATAGCTTATATGTCCCTTGTACACCCAGTAAAGTGTATTACTCTCAAAAGTTCAGCAGGTCATGATAGGCAACCATAATCTTAATATTTAAGCATTGGAAGATTGTCACACAATTGTCACAAATGGGCTCTCACGTGTGTAAAAGTGTCTGTGTGCTTTGGTTCAATAATATGATTATTTGTCAGTTTGCTCAGTAGTGTGAGAGAAGGTAATTTGTAACCAAAGCCTCAAGTCGCTGTTACAAAACAAGCAGACCACTCCAATGACGCATTAACTCTGTTTACTCAAACACTCTATTGATTTAACAGCATGAGAGGGAAACTGGTATTCAGTGTGACAGAGGAGATACATTTGGTTGCAGTTTTTCATTTCATCTTGTGCAGCCTGTACTTAATGTAAGACAGAAAATGAGTGCCAGTTGAAGCATAATATCTGTCCCCTGATCCCATGATTTTTACTTTCATTTGGAATATGCAAAGAAAGGTAATGTTTTTGCCTCTTGTCAAAAGAGTTTTATTGTCATGTGTCCCAGATAGGACAATGAAATTCTTGCATTGCTGCAGCACAACAGAATATATAAACGTAATACAAAACAGGAAATAAAAGTTCAGTGTGTCTATATACCATAGACCATATATACACAATAAATAAACAGATAAAGTGCAATAGTAATAATACTGTTATTGTTCAGAGCTTGTTTGATGTTGTGTTTAGTAGCCTGATGGCTGTGGGGAAGAAGCTGTTCATGAACCTGGATGTTCCAGATTTCAAGCTCCTGTACCTTCTTCCCGATGGCAACAGAGATATGAGTGTGTGGCCAGGATGGTGTGGGTATTTGATGATGTTGGCAGCCTTTTTGAGGCATTATCCATTCTGCATTCTTATCCATTCTGCATTTAAGTATGCATTTTCTTTTGCAAAGTTTTACGGTGTTGAACATTAGGAGAAACTCCCCATGATATCAGTTTACAACGCAAACTTATTTGTTGTTTGTATTAGAGTAAAATGATGATGGGGAACATGTAATACAATGTCATAGCCAATTTAACCAGATTGGCACAAGCACTCCCCAACCTATGTCACAGGCGATTTAAGTAAACTTGCACTTACATCAGCAATTCTTTCAGCCCATAGTCTCCGCGTTGAATAGCAAATACACGTGTGCACAGTAGCACGTCTGTTTCCAATTTCCGTAACATCTGACTTATGCAAGAATCTGCAGCATGTAACCTTACATAAATTGGGGAGGGTCTGTAAACAGACTACAATGCTCCATGCATGGAGCAGTCGAGTCTGGCATCAGACTTAGCTCTGGGGCACAGGGGGGGAAGGGTGAAGACAGGCAGAGCCATGGTGATAGGAGGCTCATTACTGGATAGACGGGAGATTCTGTGGCAGCTAAAGGATGTTATGCTGCCTCTCTGAAAGCAGGGTTAAGGATATCTCGGAGCAGCTGGAGAACATTCTCAAGGCAAGAGGGCGAGCAGCTGGAACCCTGGTACCTACTTTTGATCTGTGCTCACTGGATAAGTTGTCTTTCCATAAATAAAATAAAATGAATTTTTGTAAAGCTATAAAGCTGACATCGATAACCCGATCCATCCCCCATGGAAGGTGCATCGAGTTTACAAAGAGCTGATTTTAATCTGTGCACTAAACAAGGACTATTACAAAACCCAGACTGGTTATGAAGAGTCAAAGGTGATGTTTGGTACTCAGATGAAAATATAAACCTCTGTAATACACTTGTTACAGGTTCTTGTTTTCCTCTCCAGGTTTTTTGTCACAGCTACTTTATGATCAGCCTCTGGAAGAATGCATCCGTGCGGGCCATTACGCAGCCAACGTCATCATCCAGCGTTCTGGCTGCACGTTCCCAGATATACCGGACTTCCATTGATCTTTACATTGAAGGGAAAACGTGGAATCAAAAACCCTTTGCCAAATCTTAGAGCAGGGACAATTGTCGATTTAAAAATAATAACCTCTCTCTTTTTCCTCCCTTCAATTCTGTATTTAGCTTTTTTCATTTCTGGTGGTCTGTTACTAAAGTTTATATTTAGAAAATAATTAAAAAGTAGATAACAAGATCTGAAAATATTTTGAACAAATTGATGGTCAAAAACTCTTGACCAGTTACATTGTAATTATTGTTTACATCCCCCCTCGATAAAACCATGAAGTGTTAATTTTAATGCTGAATGCCTGAGTAGTTTGTTATTCACCAAGTAGTAATTATGGTATTGGTGATGGATGAAACTGTGGTAAAAACATTTACCTTTTTTGCTGAAATCTTTTATTTTTCCTCAGTTTGTTTTAACTGAATGTTTAGTTCAGCCCAAAGTGGGAATCATAGCCGATCCCGTCATAGGTTGAAAGAGATTAACTGGATTATCCTGAAATGGTTTCTGTTTGCTCAGCAGATTACCTCAGTATTTTCTGTTTTTGAGTTTATTCAGAAGAGCAAACTTATGTAGCAAGAATAAAATAAAATTACAGAAATATTTATGCAGGCAAACCTTACTATGAAATACCAAATCAAATCTGCAAATGCAGAGTTTTTAAAAGCCTAATGCTGTGTACTTGTCTGGATTCCTGTGATAGCATTCAAAGACAACGGACTGTACGCTGTTACAAGAGCATTCTTAACTTTATAATTTGATATCTGCAATAAACCAAGATGATTCTCATAAATGTTTTTTCGTCTTACTTGCATTTCCCACTAAGGAACTGAAGTAGTGTTTGTTGGATTTTATTTGAAATGGTATCCAACTTTGATTTCACTTGTTTCACAGACAGGTGAAACATTGCACTTTTCATTGTGCTGGGAGTAATTATTGGTAATAATAAAAGGGGAAAATCGTCTTCTTTAATATCCACAGATCAGCTTCCCAATTCAGAATTCTGTTACGGTTGACAAGGAAGCTTAAAACCTCTTAGTTAGATCAGCACATGAAAGGATACCATTGTATGAATTTCTGCCTGGTCTGTCCCCTGTTGGCATGCATTATAACATTGGCATACTCCTTTTGTAGATCCATGGAAACATTTAGGAACATCTGGCACAGCATTAGAGTTGCTGCCTTGCAGTGCTAGGGATCCGGGTTCGATCCCAACTACGGGTGGTGTCTGTACAAAGTTTGTACGTTCTCCCCGTGACCACGTGTGTTTTCTCTGACATCTTCGGTTTCCTCCCGCACTCCAAAGGCACAGATTTGATTAACATAGGTACAGGTTAATTGATATAGGTTTGCATACTTGGTAAAATTATAAATTGTCTCCAGTGTGTATAGGCTTGTATTAATGTGCGGGAATCACTGGTCGGTGCGGACTCGGGGAGCCAAGTCAGCACCCTAAAGTCCTGACAGCATCCTCTTAAATCTTCTCTGCTCTCTTTCCAGTTTAATAACATATTTCCTATAACAGGGTGACCAAAACTGAACACAGTATTCCAAGTATGGCATCACCAACATCTTGTACAACTATAACATGACGTACCAACTTCTATATTCAATATATTCTATATTCAGTACTCTAACTGATGAAGGCCAATGTAGCGAAAGCCTTCTTGATAACCTTTCTACCTGCAGCATCACTTTCAGGGAACTACATACCTGCACTGCCAGATCTCTCTACTCTACAACGCTCCCTGGGCCCCTACTATTCACTGTGAAGGTACTGCCCTGGTTTGACTTCCCAAAATGTAACACCTAGCACTTAGATAGCCGCAAAAAGCTGGAGTAACTCAGTGGGACAGGCAACATCTCTGGAAAAGGAATGGGTGATGTTTCGGGTCAAGACCATTCTTCAGACTGTCTCGACCTGAAACGTCACCCATTCCTCTCCAGAGATGCTGCCTGTCCCGCTGAGTTACTACAGCTTTTTGTGTCTATCTTCAGTTTAAACCAGCATCTGCAGATCCTTCCTACACACTTAGCACTTATCTGTATTAAACTCCACTTGTCATTACTCAGCCCACTTGTCCAGTGATCAAGATCCAGCTGGAATTTTTTCATAACATTTCACTTGGAGGTGTGGTGGGTATATGGAACGAGCTACCACAGGTAGTTGAGGCAGGTATCATAACAACACTTTCATGGAATCTTTCCAGTCACGTGGCCCTGCCATCCGAGTGCTGAGTGCAAATATAAATGCTGATACATGGGGAGTTCGCAAAACAAGTCCTGCCCAGAAAATTACTGACAAAATAAAGCCTCCCCAACAACATTCCTAACTTAGGTTAGCTGGCAAAACTGCCATTCAAAAACTAGGACATCAATGAAACAATTAAACATGTCTAACTACATTACGGGTCTGAAGAAGGGTTTCGGCCCGAAATGTTGCCTATTTCCTTCGCTCCATAGATGCTGCTGCACCCACTGAGTTTCTCCAGCAATTTTGTCTACCTCTAACTACATTAATCTCATAGGCAGCCCCTCCCCATTGACACAACCTGTGCTAGGTGCATGAACAATGCATCAAAGTAAGTTGAGAAATCGGTGGGATCTTTGCCAAGTACTTTCTCGTATCTGCATGCCAGTCTATAGTCAATCATGCATTCAGGCTGTCATTCCCCAAGACTAATGCAATCTCTCACTAGATATTTCATTTTTCTTGCCTAACTAGACAATTGTACATTTTCCCACACTGACCTCCATTTGCTAAATTGTTGCCCACTTAACTAACCTACTTATTACATACATTTATAGCCTCCTCATGGGCTTGTCACAGCCTACTTCCGTTTCTACTCTTCAGTCATCAACAAGTTTAGCAACTTCATCCATCAAATTGTACAAAGCCAGGCCCATAGGCCTGGTCACGTGTGTGTGTGTGTGTGTGTGGTTGGGGGGGGAAACACAGGCCGCCGTGCGCGTGCGCGAGTGACGTCCATACCCCGGACACGTCACGCTGACTGACGGACTCAAGAGCCAATGGCGCGGGGGCGGGGCGGGACGGCCAATCAGCGGGCGACTCTTGGCCGCGGCTCCTCGGCACAAGATGGCGGCCGCTCGGCTCCAGCCGCCGGACCCGCGCTCCCGCCCCCGCCCCGGCCCCGCTGCCTCTGCCTCCGCCGCCCAGCTCCGCTCCAGCCCGGCCGCCGCCGCCCAGCTCCGCTCCAGCCCGGCCGCTGTAGGCAAGGTGCGCGGGGAAAGGGGCCGCTCGCGATCGCCGTCTGTCCGCGGGGGGGGATCCGCCGCGATCGCGCTCGGTGTCGGGGACGGTCGTGGGCGCGGAGCGACTCGCCGTAGAGGCCTCGCCCGGCCGCCGCCAACAGCGCCCTCCCTCCCGTCCTGCCTGCCTGCGTGTCAGCGGGGCCCGAAGCAGCGTGGCTGCCGCTCGCACAGAGCGGGCGGGTGGGCCGTGCTTACAGGCCGCTGCTCGCCTCCCCCTCCCCGCTGGTCAGGGTCGGGTCGGCACCGGCATCGCTCCCCGGCCGTTGACACCCGCAGGCCGAGGGGACTTGCACCGCACGTGTGTTTACCGTGGTGACAATCCGATGTAAACATGAGAGATTTGAAGTTGTCAATCCGATCACAACACGGATATGATATGATGGGTGGGTGGGGATAACTTGCTTGTTTTGTGTGCTTTACTTTCTCTGTATCTGTCTTAGACGCTTTGTACACAAGACGCATTTGATATTGTTTTTCTTCTGTTTTTTACAGGATCTGTTCTCGTGTTCGTAACTAGTCCTTTGGGAGTCTTTTGAAAACCGGTTGGTTGAACCTGAAGAAGTGTTTATCCACTGACTTGTGTGACTGACTAATTGGGCTCGGTGCTATTTTGATTGATTGTTTTGACTAGCAAACATGTTGCAGATCCCAGCGTCGTGGCATGTTGTGTTTCCTGTGGTCAATTGTTTAATTTCTCAAGAAGAGCTTTCGCATCATGGCTTGGAATTGATTCAACGTAGAGACGAGGAATAACTTTGCCAAGCGTCTTGATTGAGCAACTTATGAATAGTCAACCATGGTAAAACTTGCAAACCCACTATACACGGAATGGATTCTAGAAGCTATCCAGAAGGTGAAAAAGCAAAAGCAAAGGCCATCAGAAGAGAGAATCTGTCATGCGGTGTCATCTTCTCATGGATTAGATAGAAAGACTGTCCTGGAGCAGTTAGAGCTTAGTGTGAAAGATGGAACTATACTTAAAGTTACAAACAAAGGGCTTTCATCGTATAAGGATCCAGAGAAACCTGGCCGTTTTACATCTGTTAAGCCTTGCAATCTCTCAAAATCCAATCAAGGGACTACATCCAGAAATGTTATTGATATATGTAACGTGGACTGGAATAAGATAATCAAGAGAGCAGTTGAAGGATTGGCAGAACCAAATGGTTCCTCACTAAAAAACATAGAGAAATATTTGAGAAGCCAGAGTGATTTGTTTACTATTACCAGCAGTTCCACCTTTCAACAGCGGCTGAGGTTAGCCACCAAACGTGCTGTGAATAATGGGAGAATATTAAAGGATGGTCCACTTTACAGAGTGAATTATGGGAGTGCAGGAGGCAAAGGAGCAGCAAAATACAATAATTATTCTCCTTCATCTCTCCTACCAGTCAATCATCTTCCACGTGAAAAAGAAAAGGTAGGTGTCCTGATGAGCAGGTGGAAAAACGACTCAATAATTTCCCTTGAAACACATTGCTCAGTTTTGGATTGTCCTTGCAGAAGTGGCAGATTCACAGAACTGTTCAATTATGGGAACTGTTTGAAATAAGACATACGATAAAGCAAGTAACTCAGAATTCAGATCCACTCAAACATTGGTGGTATTCTGTTTATATTTCAGATAAAATACAAAATTAGATTGAATGAAGCTTGACACAAAATGCTGGAGTATCTCAGCTGGACAGGCAGCATCTCTGGAGAGAAGGAATGTGTGACGTTTCTGGATGAGACCCTTCTTCAGACTGAAAAAAAGAGTCTCGACCCGAAACGTCACCCATTCCTTCTCTCCAGAGATGCTGCCTGTCCAGCTGAGATACTGCAGCATTTTGTGTCTTCGATTTAAACCAGCATCTGCAGTTCTTTCCTACACATTGAATGGAGCTTGGCAGATTTCTTGCATCCACATTATTGGAGTAGGGAGTTTATCTTTCAAATAGTGTGCCACTCAATACTACACAGTTCAAACCCTGAATGATGATGTAACGATTTCAGTCATGTTGAAAAGACCTAAAGAGGCATTTAATAAATGGATTGTTTTTAAATGATCAGTTGAGGTGCTGAGGACGCATTAATCATTTCAGGCTTCTTGGGAAGTGGTTGCCTTTGTATACCTAAGAGAACTGTGACTAATTATGAATGACTGTTTGATGTGTTTGTGTACTATAAAATGTTTGACTGGCCTCTAAAGGTCAAAGGTTAAGGACGCCTCAAATGAAGAGTAGAGTGACCTTGCCTTTCATTTTCTTGGACTATTCTCATTGCATGTTGCAGTGTATTGGAAAAGAACCTTGCTTCAATGGTGCTTTATTGCTTCAGGCTCTCAAGGGTAATTAAAAGCCAATTACTTACTTTTGAAATGTCACTGTTATCTGGGGGTTTGCATGCAGTAAGGACAACCAAAACCAGTGAAGTATGCTACCAAATATCTCACTTTGTAATCTTGGTTAAGGGATAAAGAGCAGCAACAATGCTGGGAACACTTTTCAACTCTTTTTGGTGCACATATTTATATTTCTGATCATACAAGAATGTCACAAAAGAAATTCATTACAATACCGCACAAACAATTTGATGTGCTGCAACCACCATATAAGCAATAGCATCAGCATTTTGTGCTGGTAACTGGCCGATTGATAGAATATTTAGGAAGCAGATTGGCAAATTAGTTATCTACATTTGTTTACTATAGATGTGTTGAGGCACATAGATAACTCAGGAACCTTGGCAAAAGTGGGGAAAGTATATTTCAAATGATGATCATTGTGCTGACATTGCGGTAACTGTTGGAATTATGGTAGCCTCCACTGTAATGTTGGAGTATTTGGAACTGATTGAATCTTAATATTGTAAATATTTCAACATACGAGGACTGCACTTTTTCACTTTTAATTTCTGTTTAAGAACATTTATTCTCTTCACCTCAAACACTTAATATTCCTTTACTAGCATTTAAATCTCTCAACTTTTGCTTTTAACTTCTCACCCATTCAGTTGTCATTTGAGACGGATTCAAATGCTGTCCTTCATTATCTCGCCCCATAAACCACAAATCCTCTCAGATTTTCTTGCTCGTGCTGGGCCGTAATTTCTCAACACTTCAAAAATGATGTTGGATGTTTACCATTCCTTGTCTTTTGATCATGAGTTCTGGAAGAACTTTTGTATTCCTTATGAGAGTTATCCCATTCTCTTCACTGCCTTATTTTCACATTTTACTTCATCAATCTCCTGTTCCCTTTCTCAACTTCTCTACTTTCCTCTACTTTTTTACTAGGCTACCATAATAGCTAACAAAAAAAAAGTGCTGGAGTAACTGTGTGTCAGGCAGTAACTCTGGAGAACATGGATAGGCGTTGTTTCGGGTCAGGACCATTTCTCAGACGTATATTATTAGCCACCTAATAGCTAGCGGGAGATAGAGGATCAGATATGTAGACAGATTACCGAAGCATGTAAGAACCACACGGTTATTGTAGTGGGTGACTTCAACTTCCGTAATATTGACTTGGACTTACTCTAGGACAAGAGACATGGGGCAGCATTTTTTAGGTGCATCCAAGATGATTTCCTTACACAGTATGTGGATAGTCTGACTTGGAGAGGGGACACACTGGATCTTGTATTGGGATATGAGCATGGCCAGATGACAGGTGTTGCAATGGAAGAAGAATTTGGAGATACTGATCATAATTCCATAAGTTATAAGATTGTTCTGAATAGGGACAGGTTTGGATATTGGGGGAAGGTACTTAAATGGGGCAAGGCAGATTACAATGTCATTAGGCAGGGGCTAAGGAGGGTAGGTTGAGATCAGTGTGATCAGCGTTGTTGGGTAAGTCCACAGAGGACATGTGGGAGTCATTTAAAGGTCAGCTTTTCAAAGTGCAGGATTTGCATATTCCTGTAAGGAGGAGGGATAAGGATGGCAAAGTAAGGGAACCGTGGATGCCCAAGGAAGTTGTAAACTTGGTTAGGAAGAAAAAGAAAGCGTATGAGGTTTAAGAGGGTGGTATCGGATATGGCTTATGAGGTATAAATGGAGTAAATGGAAGGGAGGTTGGTTTGTGCGATGTTTTGGGCTGAGTCCACAATTCGCTGCAATTTATTTACCCAGAGGTTGGTAAATCTGTGGAATTCGCCACAGACAGCATGTCATTGGGTCTTGGATGGAGTTGTTCCCAAAGCTGGAGCTGTTCCCAAACCAAGCTGTGATGCATCCTGATATGGAGATCCTGAAAAAGGAGGACTTCATCAGTCATAGAAGCAGAGTTAGGCCATTCGGCCCATTGAGTACTCCGCATTCAACCATGGCTGCCCTTTCCAGCCACATCAAGTCATTGGTCAATGTCAAGAGATGTTCCCTTTGTTCTGCCCATATCTACCTCACCTTCTCTGCTACTGGAATCTGATGGAAAACAGGCTCCACCTGTCCATACGGACCAAGATGCCCATCTAAGATAATCCCATTTGCCTTCTCTCCCAGTTCTGACAAAGGGTCGTTAGACCTGAAAAATTAAATGGTTTTCCTACAGTTGCTACCTGACTTTTCTACCTTTAATTCAATCTGAAAGCAGGGCTTTCAATCCTAACAAAGGAATGTTTGAAAGTATGAAGGACAGGTTGACTGGGATTAGCAGGGAGTAGACAAATGCTAGTGTTTAAGGAATGGTATATGATTTTCAACCAATGCATATTCCTTTCAGACAGACAAAGCAGCAAAAGTATTCCATCTACGGATGACAGGAAAAATTAAAGACTACTGTTAATTCTATGGAACAAGTTTATAAAATTGTCAGAAAAAAACAGTCAATGTGGGATTAGGAGTATTTTGAAATTTGTCAAACGATGACCAAAAAATTGATAAAGAATGGACAAATGGAATATAGAAATAAACTGGCAAAAATATACAGTCAATGTAAGATTTTCTCCAGGTATGTTAAAAGAAAAACATAGATGATGGAATTGATATACCTATAGAAAACACACATAGCTCTCAGAAACACCTGGCAACCAAGGGTCCAGTGCAGACGTGGAAGCTAAGCAGTACTAAAGAAGTTAAAGATTCTTTAAGCTGAGAAATCCCTACGTTTTGAAAGAGGTAACTTGGAGGTGGTAGCTGTGCTGGATATCATCTCCCAAAATACTCTAGATTCCTTGATGGTTCCTGGCGGTTATAGGTCAGCAAATGTGACTCCATTATTTAAAAGGGGAGAGAGAAAATTGCTGACCTGTCAGCTTAGGTGGGTAGTTAGGTAAATTGGAAGGTATAATAATGGATATGCCTCAAGCCACTTAGCAAGTAATATGATTGAACAGAGTCAGCATGGATATATAAAAGAGAAATCTACTTTATTATAAAAAAAAGCAGAAATTGTATGTATTAGGATAATGATCTTGTCAAAAAGAGCCTTAATGTCATTGTACTTAAGTCACTGAAGGTTAATGTGTAGGTGCTGCAGTTAATTAGGAAGATAACTAGTTTGCTGACCTTTATAACTGGAAAAAAAATTGAATACATGTGTATTACAATATTGACTTTTAAATATTTTAAAATGTTGTATTCTCAAACACAGAATACAAAGTTGGGATGTTAAATAGAAACTTTACAAAACTGTGGTTTGGCCACAAAGACTTTTGTATGCAGTTCTGGACACATTGTGAGACCAGAATAGGATGCCTAAAATGCTGCTCATCTTTTGGATACTGAAGTCAACAGGTTAAACAGAATTTTCCTGGTGTATATCATTTTATTCTATAAGTGAGACATATGCTGTTGGCCGATCAAAGAAGTCATGCTATGACATGTCAGACATCACATGTTTACAGGCACAAAATGACACTAGAAATATGCTGGAGTAGTCAAAGGAACTTGTATCCCCCACGTTACTTTCTGTATATCTTGCATTAATTTCTCCTAAGTACCGTCTATAACTCTCATTCCCCTTTCTCCTGACTCTAAGTCTGAAGAAGGGTCTCAACACGAAACGTCACATATTCCTTTTCTCCAGTGATGTTGCCAGATCCGCTGATTTACTGCAGTATTTTGGGTCTGTATTGGGTCTCTGACAATGGATATATAAATAGTGGTTTACGTCATGACATTATAATGCAGAGAATAGTATTTTTACTTCACAACATGTGTAAAAGTGGATTTAAGATTAAAATTAATGTTGTAGTTTGCCACGTCTCAGCTGAGCATTGTTGACTTGCGCCTCTATTTGTGTTTGGGATGACACAAATGTCAAGAGAATAGAAAGTGGAATTAATCCAAGTCTTGTGATGAATATTTTGTGTAGTTTATCAGGAGTTAACTCTAAACTGCGTGGTACCCAAAGAGGTGCAAGAAATGGTAGTGTTTTAATCTCTTCTACCAGTCGTCACCCCCATTTTCCATATACTCTTTCTTGAGAGGAACAGATTTGCACGTTGCATTCCCAAAAGGTTAAAGCCCATGGGATCCATTGCAGGTTGGTAAATTTGATCCAAAATTCAATCCACATTTGTGTTTTTTGTGATTTCAAATGCTTGTGACTAGTGGTGTTCCACAAGGGTTGGTGCTGGGACTGTTTGTAATGTACATGGATGATTGGTATGTGGAAAGAGGAGGCAAAATCAGTAAGGTTGCAGATGACATGAAGATTGGTGGAGCTATTGAAAATATGATTGGGAGCAACAGCAGCAGGAGATTAGCAAGAGATACGACTGATTGGCTCTAGCCCAAGTGGGAGGAGAGAAGTGAGTCAGTGCCGGGAAAACAGTTGAAAACTGAGGAATTTGGTTTGTAAATTGGTAAATCAGGCAATTTATCAGTCAATTTAAGCAAGATGGCTCTTAGCGAGTGGCAGTGAGTGAGCGGCCTTGCGAGGGAAGTGCCCTGTGAGAAAAGTGTGAGTCTTTGGCTCGAGAGTCTTCGAGGAGGCTGCTGAGGAGAGGAGACCACGCAATACGCTTGAGAGGTAGAGACGAAAGAAGGAGATGTCAGGCAAGCTGATTCAGTGCGATACTTGCAGTATGTGGGAGGTCAAGGACACCGCTGGTGCCTCTGGCTGCTACAAATGCAAGAAGTGCATCCAGGTAGAGCTCCTGAAGGGCCCTGTTGGGGAACTGGAGAAGCAAGTGGATGACCTCCGGTTCGTCCGAGAAACGGAGTCGTTCCTCGACAAGTCCTACAGTACGATTGTTACACCTAAGGTACTGGAAGAGAGAAGGTGGGAGACAGTGAGAAAGGGAGGGAAGCATGGAATGCCAACGTCCCCGGGTGTTGTACCTCTTGTGAACAGGTCACCCACTTAGAAGCTGTCGGGACAGAAGACGTGCTTACACTGAGCGGCGGACTGGCTTGCGATGCGAATAGGGCTGTTGAGCCAGAACCAAAAAGGCCTAAGGCAGGCAACGCCATTGTAGTGGGAGACTCCATTGTGAGAGGTACGGACAGGGGTTTCTGCGGCAACAGACGGGATGCGAGGATGGTGTGCTGCCTTCCTGGTGCCAGGATCCAGGATGTCACGGACAGAGTGCAGAAAATCCTCAAGGGCGAAGGTGAACATCCGGAAGTGGTAGTGCATGTCGGCACAAACGATGTCGGAAAGAAGGGGATGAATATTCTGCAGCGTGACTTTAGACAGCTCGGAAAAATGCTGAAAAGCAGGACCTCCAGGGTTGTTATCTCCGGTTTGCATCCAGTTCCTCGTGCTGGCGAGAGCAGGAACAGGGAGATACGGGACCTGAACGTGTGGCTGAGGAACTGGTGCACGGGGCAGGGATTTAGATTCTTAGATCACTGGGATCTGTTTTGGGGTAAGGGGGAACTGTACAAATGGGACGGATTGCATCTTAACAGGTGTGGGACCAGCATTCTGGCAGGCAGGTTTGCCACTGCTACACGGTTGGTTTTAAACTGAATAAGGGGGGTGGGGTGTCGAATGGGATAGTGGAGGATGGAGTTAAAGGGAAAGGGTTTCTTAAATGTGTGAGCGTAAAGACAGAGGGGTGTAAAATGAGGGTAGAAGCAATAGGTAGCAAGGTGAAAAGTAAAAGTGGCAGGCAGACAAAACCAGGGCAAAAATCAAAAAGGGCCACTTTTCAACATAATTGTAGAAGGGGTAAGAGTGTTGTAAAAACAAGCCTGAAGGCTTTGTGTCTCAATGCAAGGAGCATTCGTAATAAGGTGGATGAGTTGAATGTGCAGATAGCTATTAATGACTATGATATAGTTGGGATCACGGAGACATGGCTCCAGGGTGACCAAGGCTGCGAGCTGAACATCGAGGGATATTCAATATTCAGGAGGGATAGAGAGAAAGGAAAAGGAGGTGGGGTAGCGTTGCTGATTAGAGAGGAGATTAACGCAATGGAAAGGAAGGACATTAGTTTGGAGGATGTGGAATCGGTATGGGTAGAGCTGCGAAACACTAAGGGGCAGAAAACGCTGGTGGGTGTTGTGTACAGGCCACCTAACAGTAGTAGTGAAGTTGGAGATGGTATCAAACAGGAAATTAGAAATGCGTGCGACAAAGGCAAAACCGTTATAATGGGTGACTTCAATCTACATATAGATTGGGTGAATCAAATTGGCAGGGGTGCTGAGGAAGAGGATTTCTTGGAATGTATGCGGGATAGTTATCGAAATCAATATGTAGAGGAACCAACGAGAGAGCAGGCTATTTTAGACTGGGTATTGAGTAATGAGGAAGGGTTAGTTAGCAGTCTTGTTGTACGTGCCTTCTTGGGCAAGAGTGACCATAATATGGTTGAGTTCTTCATTAGGATGGAGAGTGACATTGTTAATTCAGAAACAATGGTTCTGAACTTAAAGAAAGGTAACTTTGAGGGTATGAGACATGAATTGGCCAAGATTGACTGGCAATTAATTCTAAAAGGGTTGACGGTGGATATGCAATGGAAGACATTTAAAGACTGCATGGATGAACTACAAAAATTGTTCATCCCAGTTTGGCAAAAGAATAAATCAGGGAAGGTAGTACATCCGTGGATAACAAGGGAAATCAGGGATAGTATCAAAGCGAAGGATGATGCGTACAAATTAGCCAGAAAAAGCAGCATACCAGAGGACTGGGAGAAATTCAGAGACCAGCAGAGGAGGACAAAGGGCTTAATTAGGAAAGGAAAAATAGATTATGAAAGAAAACTGGCAGGGAACATAAAAACTGACCGCAAAAGTTTTTATAGATATGTGAAAAGAAAGAGATTAGTTAAAACAAATGTAGGTCCCTTACAGTCAGAAACAGGTGAGTTGATCATGGGGAACAAGGATATGGCGGACCAATTGAATAACTACTTTGGTTCCGTCTTCACTAAGGAAGACATAAATAATCTGCTGGAAATAGCAGGGGACAAAGGAGTTGGAGGAATTGAGTGAAATCCAGGTTAGCCGGGAAGTGGTGTTGGGTAAATTGAATGAATTAAAGGCCGATAAATCCCCAGGGCCAGATAGGCTGCATCCCAGAGTACTTAAGGAAGTAGCTCCAGAAATGGTGGATGCATTAGTAATAATCTTTCAAAACTCTTTAGATTCTGGAGTAGTTCCTGAGGATTGGCGGGTAGCAAACGTAACCCCACTTTTTAAGAAGGGAGGGAGAGAGAAAACGGGGAATTACAGACCAGTTAGTCTAACATCGGTAGTGGGGAAACTGCTAGAGTCAGTTATTAAAGATGGGATAGCAGCACATTTGGAAAGTGGTGAAATCATTGGACAAAGTCAGCATGGATTTACAAAGGGTAAATCATGTCTGACGAATCTTATAGAATTTTTCGAGGATGTAACTAGTAGCGTGGATAGGGGAGAACCAGTGGATGTGGTGTATCTGGACTTCCAGAAGGCTTTCGACAAGGTCCCACATAAGAGATTAGTATACAAACTTAAAGCACACGGCATTGGGGGTTCAGTATTGATGTGGATAGAGAACTGGCTGGCAAACAGGAAGCAAAGAGTAGGAGTAAACGGGTCCTTTTCACAATGGCAGGCAGTGACTAGTGGGGTACCGCAAGGCTCAGTGCTGGGACCCCAGCTATTTACAATATATATTAATGATCTGGATGAGGGAATTGAAGGCAATATCTCCAAGTTTGCGGATGACACTAAGCTGGGTGGCAGTGTTAGCTGTGAGGAGGATGCTAGGAGACTGCAAGGTGACTTGGATAGGCTGGGTGAGTGGGCAAATGTTTGGCAGATGCAGTATAATGTGGATAAATGTGAGGTTATCCATTTTGGTGGCAAAAACAGGAAAGCAGACTATTATCTAAATGGTGGCCGACTAGGAAAAGGGGAGATGCAGCGAGACCTGGGTGTCATGGTACACCAGTCATTGAAAGTAGGCATGCAGGTGCAGCAGGCAGTGAAGAAAGCGAATGGTATGTTAGCTTTCATAGCAAAAGGATTTGAGTATAGGAGCAGGGAGGTTCTACTGCAGTTGTACAGGGTCTTGGTGAGACCACACCTGGAGTATTGCGTACAGTTTTGGTCTCCAAATCTGAGGAAGGACATTATTGCCATAGAGGGAGTGCAGAGAAGGTTCACCAGACTGATTCCTGGGATGTCAGGACTGTCTTATGAAGAAAGACTGGATAGACTTGGTTTATACTCTCTAGAATTTAGGAGATTGAGAGAGGGATCTATAGAAACTTACAAAATTCTTAAGGGGTTGGACAGGCTAGATGCAGGAAGATTGCTCCCGATGTTGGGGAAGTCCAGGACAAGGGGTCACAGCTTAAGGATAAGGGGGAAATCCTTTAAAACCGAGATGAGAAGAACTTTTTTCACATAGAGAGTGGTGAATCTCTGGAACTCTCTGCCACAGAGGGTAGTCGAGGCCAGTTCATTGGCTATATTTAAGAGGGAGTTAGATGTGGCCCTTGTGGCTAAGGGGATCAGAGGGTATGGAGAGAAGGCAGGTACGGGATACTGAGTTGGATGATCAGCCATGATCATATTGAATGGCGGTGCAGGCTCGAAGGGCCGAATGGCCTACTCCTGCACCTAATTTCTATGTTTCTATGGAGGGTAGTATTAGACTACTCGCTGACATCAATTTGTTGGTGAAATAGGATGATAAATAGTTAGTGGAGGGTAATCCTGATAAATGTGAGGTGATGTATTTTGGGAGCACTAATGAGGCAAGGACACACACCATAAATGGTCAGGTATTGAGGTATAAAAAAACAGTATATGTCCAAAGATCCTTGAATGTGGCAGTAGATAATATGGTTCGGAAGACATGAGATACTGGCTTCATTGTTTTGGGCATTCGATGCAAGATCAAGGAGGTTATGTTCCAACTTTATGAAACATTGGTCAAACATCAGCTGAAGAATTGGTCACACTATAGGAAAGGGTGCAGCGGACATTTGCCATGATATTGCCTGGGATAGAGTGTTATGGTTATGTGGAGGGGTTAGTTCTGTTTTCTCTGGAGTGGAGGAGGTTCAGAGTGGACAATTGAGGTATATGAAATAAGGGGGGTAAATATTGTAGACTGCAGTATTTTTTTTCTCCATATCATAGGTAAATAAAAATAGAGGACAAAGATTTAGGGTAAGGGGTAAGAGATTGAGGGGAACCTTTTCTAACCAGAGAGTTGTAAGTACCTGGAATACTTACCTATGAGATTGATGGAGGCAAAGTAACTGACAGCATTTCAGCAGTTATTTCAGAGGTATTTGCACTGATGAGCACTTGAATCACCTGGAATAGACTATGGGCCAAATGCTGGAAAATAGCTGCCCATTGTCTGTGTGGTTCTGGTGAGGCCTTTGATAACGTGCCACATGCTAATCAAAAGATAGAAGCCCATGGTATTGGAGGGAAGGTGCTAGCATGGATTGGCTGACTGTCAGAAGGCCAAGAGTGGGAATAAAGGGGGCTTTCCAGGTTGGCTGCCGGTGACGAGTGATGGTCCACAACTTTTCACATTATGTGCTAATGATCTGGATGAAGGAATTGATGGTGTTGTGCCCAGGTCATACGAGGATAGGTGTAGGAACACGCAGAGTTGAAGGAGGGGTCTGCAGAAGGACTTGGACTTTTTGGGGGAGTGGGCAAAGAAGTGGCAGATGGAACACAGAGTAGCAAAGTGTCACACACTTTGGTAGAAGGAATAAAGGCATAGACTGTTTTCTAAATGGGAAGAGGATTCAGAAATCGGAGATGCAGAGGGAATTGGGAGTGCTGGTGCAGGATTGCTAAAAGGTTCATTTGCAGGTAGAGTTTGTAGTAAGGAAGGAACATGCAATGTTGTCATTCATGTCAAGAGGATTAGAATATAAATACAAGGATGTAATCCTGAGGTTTTCTGGGCACTGGTCAGGGTAAATTTGGGAGCAGTTTTGGGCCCCATATCTGAGGAAGGATGTGCTGGTGTTGTAGATGGTCCAGAGGAGGTTTACGAGACTTGAAGGCTCTGGGCCTGTATTAGCTGGAGTTGAGAAAGATGAGGTGAGATTTAATTGAAACCTACTAAATAATGTAAGGCCTAGATAAAGTTGATGTAGAAAGATGTTTCCAGTAGTGGGAAAGTCTAGGACCAGAGGGCACAGACTCAAAATAAAAGGACGTATCTTTAGAATGGAGATGTGGAGGAATTTCTTTAGTCAGAGAGTGGTGAATCTGTGGAATTCATTTCCACAGATGGCTGTGGAGGCCAAGACATTGGGTATTTATTACTCGGAGATTGATTGGTTCTTGATTATTACGGACATTAAAGGTTATGGGGAGATGCAGGAGAATGGAGTTGTGAGGGAAAGATAGATCAGCCATGAATAAATAAATCAGCAGATGATGGACCGAATGGCCTAATACTACCCCTATGTTATTGTGAGCTGAATGTTTTGTTATTATGCTGAATACAGTAGATGATCATTGTCCCGAGAGGCAAAGAAAATTCATCTGTACATCTCAGCAAATATAACCCCACTTTTGGAAAAGGCAGTAAAATAATCACAGGGAATCACAGACCAGACCACTAGTGGTTGGGACATTGTTAGAGTTTATTATGAAAGATGTGATAACAGACCACTAAGTCTGAAGAAGGGTCTCCACCCAAAATGTCACCTTATTCCTTTACTCCATAGATGCTGCCTCACCCGCTGAGTTTCTCCAGCATTTTTGTCCACCTTCGATTTTTAGGCTGTGGGCCGAGCATCAAAAATGTGTCTAGAAATCCATTTCTGTGACCCACCTCTCGGAACTACATGAAATTTTGCACAGATTTAGATGAAATATAATTGAGCAGGAAATCATAATTTGTCAGTGCCAAAAGTTGCACATTAATTAATTAAACTAGTTAGAAAATTAGATTGGAAAAGTAAGCGCCATCTAGTGTCCAATGCCCATATTACACTATGGGAGCCTATTTCCGTGTTGTAGTCTATTTAAACTATATTATTATTTATTTATTTACACTCTCTCTCTCTCTCTCTCTCTCTCTCTCTCTCTCTCTCTCTCTCTCTCTCTCTCTCTCTCTCTCTCTCTCTCTCTCTCTCTCTCTGTCTCTGTCTCTCGTTTAAAAAAAAATATAAAGCAGAGGTCCTGCTCTTGGACCAGCCTAATTAAGAGGCCAGCCGCTTTGGGATCGCAGCGCGTCCATCTTGGCCAGC
Source organism: Amblyraja radiata (assembly GCF_010909765.2). Lineage (NCBI taxonomy): Eukaryota > Metazoa > Chordata > Chondrichthyes > Rajiformes > Rajidae > Amblyraja > Amblyraja radiata. Next base: position 239,695 of record NC_045992.1, read on the forward strand.
ATACCCTTCTGGTGGTGGCGATGGAGGGGAGCACCACTGCCTTGCATGTCGCCCGGCCCGCCTTCAGCACCCAGATAGCGCCGGCTCCATCAGACCCCGCCCCCTCGCTTGCTGCAACACCGGCCGGTCGGCCGACAGCCCAACCGACTCCTCGCAGCACTCACTGGAGGCCCGGCCCAACCCTCACCTCCCAGCAGCCCTCACCTCCCAGCAGCCCAACCCTCACCTCCCAGCAACTCTCACCTCCCGGCAGAGGCCCGGCCCAACCCTCAGGTCCCAGTGGCCCAATCCGCACCTCCCGGCGGCCCAACACTCACCTCCCGGCGGCCCAACGCTCACCTCCCAGTGGAGGCCCGGCCCAACCCTCAGGTCCCAGTGACCCAACCCTCACCTCCCGGCGGCCCAACGCTCACCACCGACGGCCCGACCAACAGACAGACAGACCGACCGACCGACCGATGGACCGACCGACCGACCGACCGACCGACCCTAATCCTAACCCTAGCTCTACATTTGTTATTTATCATTTTTATTTACCAGCACGCATTATTATTTATAAAGATAAATCAAATGAAAAACAAAATTATCAACAAGATGAGCATTGCCTTTATCCTTGGAAACCTTGTTATTGCTCTTGATGTAATGAGGAGGCAGCCATGATCCCAGCATCTTCGCTGCCGAGCGACCATAAAACAAAGCGCGGGATTGGCCAATTTGCGTCGGACCTCAATGTCAAACGTGCATTGATTGGGCAATTACTACTCAGAAAATTTGAGGTTTTTCTCATATTTCTTAAAAATGTGCAGGTTTTGATCTTGATGAGTTTCAGGTATGATTTATATAATATTTTTACACAATATGTTAAAAATTCAGGTAGTTCTGTGAGTTGGGTCACGAAACTAAACGAAAAAGCTCCTCGGCCCACAGCCTATTTTCCAGCATCTGCAGATCTTTCTTAAACATTTGGACAGAGTGTATGGATTCCTGAAGGGAAAATTAGGCTGAACAAATCTATTGGAGTTTTTGAGGGTATAACTGGTGGAATGGATAAGGGGAAACCAGTAGATGAGATCATAAGATCCCACGTAAAAGATAACAGTGCAAAATCAAAGCACGTGGGATTGGAGGTAATATACCGGCATGGATTGAGAGTTTGTTTGTCAATAAACAGATAGTTGGAACAAATTAGTCATTTTCTGAGTGGCAGGCAAAGTCTAGTGGGGGTCACAGGGATCGGAGCTGTGGTAGCAGCTATTCATAGTATATAATCAATGATTTTGATGAAATAACCAAATGCAACATCTCCTAGTCTGCAAGTAACACATAACTGGTGGGTATTGTGAATTGTAAGGACATTTGCAAAGAAACTCCAATGTGTTAGAAACAGTTTAATATGGTTAAAGTGGGGTTAACAATCTTTGTGCTAAATACAAAGACATTGTTATCTGGAGACAAAGACATTTCAAATATTATTCAAATGGAATGCCAAATTGAGCAGTTTTGAGCCCCATATCTGAGGAAGGATGTGCTAGTGTTGGAGAGGGTCCAGAGGAGGTTTATGAGAATGATGATTAGGGATGATTGGGTTAACATATGAGGAGCGTTTGATTGCTTTAGATCTGCACTGCCTAGCGTTTAGAAGGAGGAGGAGGAGGAGGAGGAGGAGGAAGGATGTGAATGCCTTGCTAGAGTGGAAGTGAAGATGTTTCCTGTAATGGGAGAGTCTAGGACCAAAGGCCACAGACATAGCTTTGGGTCATTGGATATTTTTAAAGCAGAGATTGATAGGTTCTTGATTAGAAAGGGTTTCAAAGGTTACGGGGAGAAGGCAGGAGAATGGGGTTGAGGCGGAATAATAGATCAGCCATGACCAAATTGTGAAGCAGACTCGATGGGCTGAATGGCCTAATTCTGCTCCTATGTCCTCTGATCTTAAATAACATCTTGGCTCAGACTTTGTAGTTAGGTGTTTTCCTGTGACAAAGTTTCACACAAAGGTCCATTGATCTATGGCAGTAACTTGACTTTTCCAACCCACCATTCAGGCACCAGGCAAGGGATTTCCACCTGCTATGAATTGATCAAGCTGAATGATTCGCCAATCACACCAAATAATTAATTGAGAACATAAAATGTTACAGGCCCCAGGACCACCATATTAGCACCGATCATGTTGACAATCTAAATTAATCCCTCCAGCCTGTACATGCCTCTTCATGTGTCTGTCTAACTGCCTATCAAATGTTGCTATTGTATCTGTTTCTACATCTCCCTTGCCAGTGAATTCCTGACATTTAGCACTTTCTGTGTGAACAAAATGTTTTCTTATGCTGTATACTTTCTCCTTGCCTTCAACCTCCCAAAGTGTGACATATCTCACTTGCTCAGATTAAACTTCATCTTCATATCCCTGCACCTTGCTGTACCTGACCTATATTCTGCTGTATAATTTGACACTTCCATAGAGTCTGCAATCCACCAATTAAGGTGTTATCTGCAAACTTATTAATTAACTCACCTACATTTCCATACTAGTGTTTATATATCTCACATACCAGAGAGATACCAGAATAGACTCCTGCAGGACTCTACTAGTCACCATCCTCCAGCTAGAAGAACACCCTTCCACCACAACCTCTGCTCTCTATCAGAAAGCCAGTTCTGAATCCATTTGACCAAGTCACAGTGCATCCCATGCATCTCAATCTTCTGGATCAGTCTGAAGGTAGACACAAAATTGCAGAGTAACTCAGCGGGACGGGCAGCATCTCTGGAGAGAAGGAATGGGTGACGTTTCGGGTGGAGACCCTTCTGCAGACTGATCTGGATCAATCTACCAGGAGAGACTTTATCATGCCCCACTTTTGAAATGATAAATTGGTGAGCCTCACATCAATAGTCGGGAATCAATTGGAGAGTGTTCTTCAGGATAGGATGTATTTGTATTTGAAAGAGAATTAGTGAATAGTGGTCTTACTGACGATTTAGTTTTTTGAGGAGGTGAAGAAGGTTGATCGTTGAGCGTTTTCCTCCCGTATCTCTCTTCCAGCTGTCTTCACCTTACTACGATCAGTCTGAGGAAGAGTCTTGACCCAAACATTGCCTATCCATGTTCTCCAGAGATGCTGCCTGACCTGCTGAGTTACTTCATACTTTGGGCCTTTATTTGTAAACCAGCATCTGTTGTTCCTTGTGTCTACATTTTGTTGAGGCCACATTTGGAGTATTGTTTCCAGTTCTGATGTAGCAAGGAGTAAAGTTTAAAGGAGATGTAGGGGGCAAATGCTTTTACACAGGGTGCGGGGTGCTTGGAGCTCGCTGCCAGGAGTGGTGCTGGAGGTAGATATGATAGTGGCATTTAAGAGGGTTTAGATACGCACTTGGATATGGAGGGATATGGATCATGTGCATGCAGGGGAGATTGGTTTAACTTGACTTCATGTTTGGAACAGACATTGTTGGCCGAAGGGCCTGTTTCTGTGCTGTGGTTTATGTTCATGACTACGGGATAAGTGCATACCTACAGCAAACTGAGTGAGATATGCAGCTGCCTGCAATGCACCATCTGCAGAAACTGCTTGTTTGCTATCAGACAAAACAATTAGGAAGGAAAGTGATGAAACTTGTAAGGAGAGCAGGCCAGCCCTAAACAGTCTGCTCCAAACATTAAGCTAAGCACAATCAGCAAAAGAGCTAACAACAAAGAGTAAATTGGTCCACCCTCTGAGTTGCTAGATAAGACATTGGCCATCAAAAAGGAAGGGGAGTGCAGCTGCAGCAAGCCGCCTAGCCTCAGTAATCAGCTTCCCCAGGGTAACAATAGATCATGTAGGATACTAGCAATAGGAGAAGAGATATGGTGATTTTGAACATAAATCTACAAAGCTATTGAATTAAAATGGATTAGTGCTGGGGCCATAGCTTTCCACGTTTCCCCCCCCCGTTATTTTCCAGGATTTGGGCACGAGTCAGGGTATAATTGGAGGAACAGCATCTCATATTTTGCTTGGGTGGTATAAAAATGGATTTCTCTAACATCAAGTAACCCCCATAAAATGCTAGTAATTATGTACAACCAGGCAACTTTGGTCGTTTAATGTAGTATACCTTTATATTATTATTTTAAACCATATTTTGGTGGTGGAAATAACATAACAGATCTATTTTCTGCCATTTGATGGAATGATTTGTGACCTGATAGAATGTGTTTGAAATGGCATATATTACGCAAGGCCATTCAAGTAAAATAATCTTTTATGATGAATACTATTAGAATTTTACGGTGGAAAATGAAATTTGTTAAAGATCGACACAAAAAGCTGGAGTAACTCAACGGGACAGGCAGCATCTCTGAAGAGATGTTTCGAGTCGAGGCCCTTCTTTAGACAGGAAAGATGCCTATGAATTCCTGGATGTGCTGAAATATTTTTAAGCACAGCATGTTGTATTAGTCATGCATTTAAAACTAAAATGTCGTACCAAAGATATCAGATTTTAACCAGCAGGTGGTTTCTTTCTAGCTTGGTTCCATGTTACCAGGGCCCAGAGGGGATTATAGGCATAAAACAGCAGTTTGCTTCTGACAGCCGTGTGTCCTTGTTGCTATTGATTAGCCTGTTCAGTGGAGTGAGAAACATTGATTTAGTCTTAAAACTGGTAGTTATGTGATAATCTTGAAGATAAATGGATGTCAAGCGAGGTGTCGGTGGAATGAAATCAAAATATACTTGGAGTTATTTATTCCTATATGCCAGCAGTAATAGTTTAGTGATTTTGAAATGTAGCTGCACTTTCTAGATCCTTGACACCACCATTAACTCGGGAATACAGTCAACATGCCCAGGTTGCCACAAATATAATGGTCTAGTTGGGCTACTATAGATTTAGTTGAAAACAATTTTTCACTTCAATTTTATCTCCTTGATTCTCTCATGGAGGTATTGATTCTTTGCTGAGATATGTTAATAAGGATTCCAGCTACTCTCTGTTCATGAAGCAAATGGCTGTTACTGATGCTTGAACCAAAGAATAGCATCACAGCCAATTTACCCATATGTTCAGATTATTCTAATACACACTGGGGGTTAAATGGAATTCCTTGTTCACATGAATCTCAGAGTAAACAGTACTCATGGTAATGATAAATACGACAATAAGTATTACGTGCAAAACAGCAGAATGATGCAAAAATGTTAGTAACATCTGAAGTGGTGCAGAAAATTACCAAAATACAATAACAGAATAAACAAAAGATGTATAGGAGTAAAGACGTCCTTCCGCAGTTGTACAGGGCCCTGGTGAGACCACATCTGGGGTATTGCGTACAGTTTTGGTCTCCTAATTTGAGGAAGGTCATCCTTGCTATTGAGGCAGTGCAGCGTAGTTCACGAGGTTAATCCCCGGGATGGCGGGACTGTCATATGAGGAAAGATTGGAAAGACTGGGCTTGTATTCACTGGAATTTAGAAGGATGAGAGGGTATATTATAGCAACATATAAAATTATAAAACGACTGGACAAGCTAGATGCAGGAAAAATGGTTCCAGTGTTGGGGGAGTCCAGAACCAGGGGCCACAGTCTTAAGAATAAAGGGGAGGCCATTTAAAACTGATATGAGAAAAAAACTTTTTCACCCAGAGAGTTGTGAATTTGTGGAATTCTCTGCCACAGAAGGCAGTGGAGGCCATTTCACTGGATTAATTTAAAAGAGAGTTAGATCAAACTCTAGGGGCTACAGGAATCAAGAGATAAAAAGGAAGACAGATTCTAAGGGGGGTAGGGGGCGACCGTGGGTGACAAGAGAAGTTAGGGATAGAATAAAACTAAAAGAAAAGATGTATAACACAGCAAAGAGTAGCCGGAAGCCAGAGGATTGGTAAACTTTCATAGGACAACAGAAGAAACAAAACGGGCAATACGGGCTGAAAAGATGAGTACGAAGGGAAGCTGGCCAGGAATATAAAGAAGGACATGTAAAAGCTTCTTTAGATATGTTACGGGAAAAAGAGTAGCAAAGTCAAATGTGGGTCCCTTGAAGGCAGACATGGGTGAAATTATTATGGGGAACAAGGAAATGGCAGAAGAGTTGAACAGGTACTTCGGATCTGTCTTCATTAAGGAAGACACATACAATCTCCCAGATGTACTGGAGGACAGAGGATCTAAGGGGGTCGAGGAACTGAAAGAAGTTTTCATTAGGCGAGAAATAGTATTGGGTAGGCTAATGGGACTGAAGGATGATAAATCCCCGGGGCCTGATGGACTGCATCGCAGGGTCCTCAGGGAGGTGGCTCTAGAAATAGTGGACGCATTGGTGATCATTTTCCAATGTTCAATAGATTCAGGATCAGTTCCTGTGGATTGGAGGATAGCTAATGTTATCCCTCTTTTCAAGAAAGGAGCGAGAGAGAAAACGGGGAATTACAGACCAGTTAGCCTGATTTTGGTGGTGGGAAAGATGCTGGAGTCAATTATTAAAGAGGTACTAATGGAGCATTTGGATAGCAGTAAAAGGATTAGTCCAAGTCAGCATGGATTTCTGAAAGGAAAATCATGCTTGACTAATCTTCTGGAATTTTTTGAGGATGTGACAAGTAAAATGGATGAAGGGGAGCCAGCGGATGTAGTGTATCTAGACTTTCAGAAAGCCTTTGATAAGGTCCTGCACGGGTGACTGGTGACTAAAATTAGAGGGCATGGTATTGGGGGTAGGGTGTTGACGTGGATAGAAAATTGGTTGGCAGACAGGAAGCAAAGAGTAGGAGTGAGCGGGTCCTTTTCAGAGTGGCGAGTGGAGTGCCGCAAGGCTTGGTGTTGGGGCTGCAACTGTTTACCATATATATTAATGATTTGGAAGAGGGAATTAGGAGCAACACTAGCAAGTTTGCAGATGACACAAAGCTGGGTGGCAGTGTAGATTGTGAAGAGGTTGTTAGGTGGTTGCAGGGTGACCTGGACAGATTGAGTGAGTGGGCAGATGCGTGGCAGATGCAGTATAATATAGATAAATGTGAAGTTATCCACTTTGGTGGCAAAAACAAGGGGGCAGAATATTATCTCAATGGGGTTAGGTTAGGTAAGGGGGAGGTACAGCGAGACCTGGGTGTCCTTGTACACCAGTCACTGAAAGTTGGCGTGCAGATACAGCAGGCAGTGAAGAAAGCTAATGGAACGTTGGCCTTCATAACAAGTGGATTTCAGTATTGGAGTAGAGAGGTTCTTCTGCAGTTGTATAGGGCTCTGGTGAGACCACATCTGGAGTATAGCATACAGTTTTGGTCTCCTAATTTGAGGAAGAACATCCTTGTGATTGAGGCAGTGCAGCAGAGGTTCACGAGATTGATCCCTGGGATGGCGGGACTGTCATATGAGGAAAGATTGAAAAGACTGGGCTTGTATTCACTGGAGTTTAGAAGGGTGACGGGGGATCTTATAGAAACATATAAAATTATAAAAGGACTGGACAAGCTAGATGCAGGAAAAATGTTCCCAATGTTGGGCGTGTCCAGAACCAGGGGCCATAGTCTTAGAATAAAGGGGAGGCTATTTAAGACTGAGGTGAGAAAAAACGTTTTCACCCAGAGAGTTGTGAATTTGTGGAATTCCCTGCCACAGAGGGCAGTGGTGGCCAAATCACTGGGTGGATTTAAGAGAGAGTTAGATAGAGCTCTAGGGGCTAGTGGAATCAAGGGATATGGGGAGAAGGCAGGCACGGGTTATTGATTGGGGACGATCAGCCATGATCGCAATGAATGGCGGTGCTGGCTCGAAGGGCCAAATGGCCTCCTCCTGCAACTATTTTCCGTGTTTCTATGTAGAATTAAGAGTGAGAGTATGTGACAGACCTCCGGGGTATGAAAGATAATTGGTTCAGGGGTCTGATAGGAGTGGGGAACTAACTGCTTGATCTTGACCTTCGGGGCTTTCAAGCTCCTGTGTCTTCTCCCGGAAGGCAAAAGGGAGAAAAAGGACTGGGGTGGTAATGGGCATCCTTAATGATACTTCCAGCCTTCCTGATGCAACACTCCATGAAGATGGACCATGGAAGGAAGTGACAAGCCTGTGATGGACAGGCTTGGATTCACCCTGTTTGTAATTTGCAATTAAGGCTCTGACACCTATGATTAAATATTAGAATTGTAACTTTAATTCTTTAATCTACTCTTATTCTGACCTGCCAGCCTGTGATTTCCACAGTGCTAATGAGCCCAGTGTAAGTTTGAGGAACAGCATCTCATTTTCCACCTGGGCAGTTGCAGCCTTTTAACAAGTTCCACCTTCTTGCTTTTGAATCAGAACTGGTCAGCTCTGCAGAAGGTTATCCTTCAACATTAATTCAGCTTTACTGTCTTCACTAACGCTGCCTGAACTGGTGGGCAGAGAGCCAAAACACTGGGAAATAGGATCCAACTGCCTGTCCTATCTATGCCTCTCATCATTTTATAATTTACCATCAGGTCCCCCGCTAAGTTCTGGAATTTGAAATAAACCATCCATGTTTGTCCAAGCTCTCCTTGTAGCTAATACCCTCCATTCCAGGCTGCATTCTGTGAAACCTAATCTGCACCCTCTCCAAAGCCTCCATGTCCTTCCTGTAATGGGATGACCAGAATTGCACGCAATAATCCAAAGTCTTATAGAGCCGCATCAAGACTTCCTCAACACCCCAACCAATGAAAGTGAGCATACCATGTGCCTTCTTTACCACACTACCTTCTTGTGTTGCCGTAGCTCCTTCCAGATGCAGACTGGATGAGCAGTACTCACCACAATACTCAATGTGTTGCTCACCAGCTGCATCATGATGTCCCAATTTTTGTAGTCATTACCCTTCTCAATGAAAGCAAATGTGCCTAATGCCATCTTCACCACACTGACAACCTGACTCGTATTATTAGGAAACCATGTACCTATAACTCCCAGACCTCACTGTTCTGCAACACTCTCCAGGGCTCTTCATTTTACTGTGAAAGTTTTGCCCAGGTTTGACATATCGAAGTGTAACACCTCACATTTGTCAGAGCCAAATTTGGAAGGAATTCAGTGCTTAAAATGAAGGAATGAATTGTGACACACTTTTAAACCAGATAATGTGAATATAATAATATTGTATTATAAATATTTTGTCATTGTTTAACTTTTATCATTATAAAGTATTATTCATTGCGAATGTTGTGACCTCTTGCCCCCAGCCGTGTGCAGATCCCTTCCCCATCTGCAGTTTTTGCTTGGGGACAAAGGAATGCAATCGAGAGAAAAAAACAGAGGATCTCATCTCTTGTGCTGACTGTGGTAGCAGTGGTGAGTTGAACACTTTGAACTATAGTTGTGCAACAAGAATAAAGAAATGATGTACACTAACCATCATTGAGATTAACATGCGTAATCATAAGACTACTTTATATGTGTATCCTGTTTGATACTCTGCAGTCATCTGTTACATTTCCAAATTGGCTGCTTTCCTTTATACATTGGAATTCTTATAGAACTTAATTGCCATAATTACTTTTTGTATCTCAAAAAATAAAAATACAATTTGGTCACCTGATACTGTCAATATTAAGAATTTAAGTCAAGTTTGTGTCAATGTACAAATTTTCAGGCTTAGAATATGCAACCTGGGTAAACTATAGTCTAATATTACATCTACAAAGCGCTAGAGGAACACAAGGCATCAGGCAGCATCTGTGAAGGATGTTTAGGGTCAGTACTCTTCTTCAGACCTCTCTCAAAATGTCACCTGTCCATTCCCTCTCCAGATGTTGCCTGACCCGCTGAGTTCGAATATAGAACGTAGTACAACACAGGAATAGGCCCTTCAACCTACAATACCCATGCCAAACACGATGCCATTAAATTAATCTCCTCTACTGCACATGATACATATCCCTCCATTCCCTGCATATCCAGTGCCTATCTAAAAATCTCTTAGATGCTCCTATCATATCTACCTCCACCTGGCAGCATATTCCACCTGAGGAAACAGGTTCTAATTGCCTATTTACCCTCTCTGAGCCTCCACATCCTTCCTGTAGTGGGGCTACCTGCACGTAATGTACTCTCTTCATCCTTAGCACTCAAGAATCTGATAATGGGGAAGGAGCTATTCTTAAATCTGGTGGGAGTGTTTTCAGGCTTTTGTATCATCTGCCCGATGGGAGAGGAGAGAAAAGGGAATGACCAGTCCTTGAGTGGTCCATAATTATGTTGGCTGCTTTCCTGAGGCATTTTGAAGAATAGATGAGGTAGATGGGATAGAGAATGCTTTGTTTGAAGGACATCCCCAACTCTGCAGCTTTTTGTGGTTTTGGGCAGAGCAGTTGCCGTAACAAGGTTTGAAGCAAGTGGATAGGATGTTTTCCATGGCGGATCTGCAGAAATTGGTAAGACCCTTTGGAGATGTGTCAAGTTTCCAGACGTCTGGAGAAGCAAAGGCATTGGCGTGCTTTCTTGGCCACAGCATCAATATGGTTGATCCAGGACAAATAGTTATAGAATCATACAGCTCAGCTATTGATTAGTAAGGGCATCAAAGGTTAAGGAGAGAAGGCAGGATAATTGGATTGAGAGGGAAATATAGATTATAAAAAAAGATTGAATGGCAAAGTAGACAATGGGCCAAAAGGCTTAATTCTGCTCCTGTATCTTATGGTCTTATGAAATAGGCCCTTCGGCCAAATTGGTTCATGCCTACCAAGATGCCCCATTTAAGCTTTACAGATTTGCTGCATTTGGCCCATATCCCTCTAAACCTTTCCTATCCATGTACCCGTTGAAATGTTTTTTAAATGATATAATTGTACCTGCCTCAACTACCTCATTTGGCAGCCCATTTCATTAACCCACCATCCTGGATGAAAATATCGCCCTTCAAGTTTTTACCAAATCTTTCCCCTTAAACCTTTGCCTTCAACTCCTAGATTCCCCTACTCTGCGTAAATGACTGTGCATTCACCCAATCTATTCCCATCATGATTTTATACATCTCCTCAAGATAAGGGTGCGATTTATATCAAGATAGTTGAAGATTTTGATCATCTCCACGTCAGCACAGTTGATGTAGACTGGATCGAGCTACTCAATACCTGCTCATCTCCTTTGTTTTACTGACATTGAGAAAGAGTTTGTTGTCTTGATATCATCATCATTATCTGTGGTTACTCCAAGTTGAGTATGATTGTTGTTCTGTTGGCTCCATTTGGCGGATCTTAAGATGGCTCAAGATGTAATTACGGTATTTACGGCGGACTAATTGCAATAAATAGGCGTATGACGTACATATCCTGGAGCCACAGACTTTATGGATGTGCAGATGGTATGTCCTTCCAGGTAGATGCCTGTGTGGGGAGACTGGTGTACGAATAGCAACACGGTGCTTGACAGGGACAGACCCGGATCCCACGGCATGGTGTCCATGGCGGTTTGGAACCACTCCCTGCTGCAGCCTTCTTCCACCTACTCAGCCACCATGGTGTGCCACCTGTGGCCAGCCACCGTCCTCCGCATGTTTCACAGTTATGTTCTGCTTGGGCCATGTTTGTATGGAACCACTCCCTCAAACTTACCGTCATGGGTGAGGATCTCTCCTCCACGGCAAGGTGGTGACCATTAGAGTCTTGACACCATGCCACTAAGCTCTCTAAGTCTTTCCTGTACTCCATCTCATCATTGTTCAATAAACAGCCTACTACAGTGGTACCGTAGTCATAGAGTCATACAACGTGGAAATGCCATTCAGCCTAACTAGCACATGCCAACCAACATGCCCCATCTAAACTAGTCCCACCTGCCTGCATTTGGCCCATTTCCCTCTAAACCTATCCTATCCATGTACCTATCTAAATGTTGCAATAGTACCTGCCTCAACTACCTCCTCCGACAGCTTGTTCTATACTTGTTCCACCACCCTTTGTGTCAAAAAGTCACCCCTCAGGTTCTTATTAAAATCTCTCATCCCTCACCTTAAAAGTGTGTCATCTGGTTCTTGATTCCCCTACTCTGGGCAAAAGACTGTGCATTTACCTGAGCTATTCATGATTTTGTACACTATAAGATCACTCCTCATCCTCCTATGCCTAATGGAATAAAGTTCCAGCGTGATCAAGCTCAGGCCCTCGAGTCCTGGCAACATCCTCGTAAATCTTCTCTGTACCCTTTCCAGCTTGATATCATCTTTCCTATAACGGTGCCCAAATGGAACACAATACTAAATGTGGCCTCACCATCACCTTGAGCAACTGCAACATAAACCCCCCCCCCCCCCCCAAACTTCTAACAAGGCCTGCAAACCTGTAAATGGAGTTAGAGCAGAATTTGGTTACACAGTCATGAGTGTAAAAGGGGTATTGTAAAGGGATTGTTGGACATCTTTGAGGAGCGGGAAACTGGGGGACGGTAGTGCAGGTAATGGCTGCAACTCAGGAATGTTCAGGAACTACGTTCTGATAATATCAACTTTTAAATATTTATTTCTCTATTATAGGCCATCCATCATGTTTAAAATTCTCTCCAGAGTTAACAGCCCATGTGAAAACCTTAAGATGGCAATGTATTGAGTGCAAAACTTGCAGTGCTTGCCGAGCCCAAGGAAAAAATGCTGTAAGTATTATATTTATACCTAAGGGTCATTAATTGCTATATGTTGTGTATAGAAGGAAAGTGGAGATTTAAAGTTTCTTCAACTTCATTCACAAAGTTCAGCACCAGTTAAGATAATCATGAGAGTAAAATATGTTTTATTTCCCTCTTAACTTTCTTAACACCATGAATTAAAAATGCTTTGATACACATAGTCTTTTCTGCACCAATACAGACTTCAGATATGTTTTCTTTCTTGCATTCATGGAGAAAGAAACAAAGAGCTAGTATTGTAGCTATGTTACAAAACTTACCTTCAGCAGTGCTGCAGTTCTGCCACTGGCCGTGCGCGCGACTTTGGCACCTTTGAAGGGGGGGCGGGATTGAAATGCCGTTTTCTACTGCCTATGGAGGCGGACTTCCTCGGGCTGCTAGCTGCTGAAGAATAATCGATCTGACTTCCGTTCCCGATTTTTTTTTTTTTTTTTTTTTTTAAATCGCGAAACAATTTAATAATTACATTAAAATAAAAAGCGACTTCTAACGCCCTCAACGCCTACAACGTGACGGATCGCATGAACCGTTTATTTTACATATAATCTTGTTTCTTGGGATGGCTTTAATCAAATTTTACGGTGCGAAAATGGTGATTTGGGCCCCATACGAACCGGCAGTGTTTTTCCTGCCGATATGGGGTTCAAATTCACCGCAAATGCAACGTTCCAATCGATCGCGTTCCAGTAAAACCCACTCGCAAGATGATTTAAATGCTCTTTTTTTTTTTGGACAATCATGTCATAAGAGCATCTAAATTGTCTATATTTTGTGTTATTGTCTATCCATAGTCAATATTTGTATACTAAATATCAGTTTTAGTCCCATGTATTGTGCAAAAAAATAATAATTTTAATTATATTGAGTGGATGTTTTTAGATTAATTAAATTAAATTAAATTACATTAATTAAACATTAATTAAACATTAAATTCCTTCCATCTGGCATGACAGTGAGATTTAAAAATCATGTGGATAAATGTGAGGTTATCCATTTTGGTGGCAAAAACAGGAAAGCAGACTATTATCTAAATGGTGGCCGACTAGGAAAAGGGGAGATGCAGCGAGACCTGGGTGTCATGGTACACCAGTCATTGAAAGTGGGCATGCAGGTGCAGCAGGCAGTGAAGAAAGCGAATGGTATGTTAGCTTTCATAGCAAAAGGATTTGAGTATAGGAGCAGGGAGGTTCTACTGCAGTTGTACAGGGTCTTGGTGAGACCACACCTGGAGTATTGCGTACAGTTTTGGTCTCCAAATCTGAGGAAGGACATTATTGCCATAGAGGGAGTGCAGAGAAGGTTCACCAGACTGATTCCTGGGATGTCAGGACTGTCTTATGAAGAAAGACTGGATAGACTTGGTTTATACTCTCTAGAATTTAGGAGATTGAGAGGGGATCTTATAGAAACTTACAAAATTCTTAAGGGGTTGGACAGGCTAGATGCAGGAAGATTGCTCCCGATGTTGGGGAAGTCCAGGACAAGGGGTCACAGCTTAAGGATAAGGGGGAAATCCTTTAAAACCGAGATGAGAAGAATTTTTTTCACACAGAGAGTGGTGAATCTCTGGAACTCCCTGCCACAGAGGGTAGTCGAGGCCAGTTCATTGGCTATATTTAAGAGGGAGTTAGATGTGGCCCTTGTGGCTAAGGGGATCAGAGGGTATGGAGAGAAGGCAGGTACGGGATACTGAGTTGGATGATCAGCCATGATCATATTGAATGGCGGTGCAGGCTCGAAGGGCCGAATGGCCTACTCCTGCACCTAATTTCTATGTTTCTATGTTATAGTGTGAATTCTTGTGTGAATGGGATTAGTTTGTTATTTGGATACTTAAGCTATTTTTTTTTTTTAAGTCCTTTTCTTAAGAAATGGAATCTACAGGACATTCTTAATGGGAAAGTAGTGGGCAGAAAGGCATGTCATGTGTGGTTTGAAGAGCAAAAACTTGTAATTTACAATGCCAACATTGAAAAGTTGAGGAAAAACAAGGTGTACAGAGTTGCTTATTGGTTACAATCTGAGGAGTATGATGATGCTTCTGATTATGATATGCCAATGTACCAGATAGCAACTGATCTTCTCCATAAAGACTTGGTCTATTGCTAGAAATTGTAATTTATTTACCTATCTGTTACGGACTTACAGCATATAATACAATAATATTAAAGTTCTGATCTTGGGAATATCACATTTTTGAATTTTCAAGGCAGTCTGGGTGTTTATTACTATTTCCGTCACAACGGTCAATTTTGTAATTAGCTACAATTAGGTAATTAACTAATTATATGCTTTAATTGCAGGTCATCCAAGTAAGATGTTTTAATTTGTTTCAGAATGCTTCAATCTATAATAACTGAACATTTCATTCGGTTCCCTTGATTTTTAAGAAAGTTATGGGCTTTTGACTGTCCTCGATCACAGCTTTTGTGTTAAGTCAATGGAAAAGCAATAGGGAACAAGATGCTAATTTCCAAGTATGAAAATGGCCATAACTTTTTTAATACTGAAGATATGAAAGTGAATTATGTGTCAAATTAAACTTCTTTTTATGCTTTATCTGACGGGATACATTGCAGACTTGATTTTTAAAATCTCAAAATTTTGTAACATTGTTAATTGGAATAGGATCTTTTATAAAGTCTCAAAAGTCACAAAGTCTCAAAAAGCAGCAATCAATGAAATGTTCTAAAATATAGAGGTTCCAGAAGTCTGGAGAATAGTCAATATTGTCAAATCAGAGTGCTGTGAAACCATGAGGCAACAGGGCTGCTGCCATGCTGACATACTAGGAAATTGGAACATTATTGTGGCTGACTGAAATGAGCAAGCCATGGAAGTGTTGCTAGACGTAATGGGCTGGATTGAGCAGGGTTCAGCTTGCCACCCATAAAGCGAGCCACTGAACTGGTTACAGAGAGCCTCGCGACTTGATGCTGTTCTCCTGAGAGTGGAGATCAAGTCTTTGACACCATGTTCTTAAATAAAGCTAATTTATAAACTCATTAAAACATGAAAAAATATTTTAATGTTAAAATAACAAACTCTTAAATATAATGTCTGTATATGTTGTTGAGGAATTAGAAAGTTGAAGCAGAGGCAGACCATGAGCACAATTCATCCCTGCTTCTTCATGGTAGAGTCCAGTAAGCTCTCTGTCTAGATCTTGAAGCTTTATATTATCTGCAACATTGTTTAGAAATGCTTACTTATATTTTTGATTAATGCCCTGTGGGAATTGACCCCTGAGGAGAGATTAACTCCTTAACAATGAGTTTAACACAGATTAACACTGAGTTTTGATAAATGAAAAATATCTCATTGAAATATTTTGTGTGAACATATTCTTAAGAGGCTTGACTGGATTGATTTAGAGATGATGGGTCTTTTGGCTGGGATGCCTAGAACCAGTGTCGCCCTTTCTGGACTTTCTTCACCCACAGAGCAATAAATCTTTAGAATTCTTTGCACATTTGAGGTTTTTAGACAGGCACATGGAAATGCTGCGAATGGAGTGAAATGGATGATGTGATTGTGATATATATAAGTGACTTAGATGTAAATGTAGTTGGGTTGGTGAGTTAGTTTGCTTATGACACCAAAATTGGAGGAGTTGCAGACAGTTGGAAGATACAGTGGGATATAGGTTACCTGCAGAAAAGGGTGGAAAAAATGACAGATGGAACTTAACCCAAGCAAGTGTGAGGTGTTTCACTTTGGGAGGTTGGATCTAAGGAGATGGTATACAGTTACTCAAGGTGGAAGCACAAGAATAAGTCTATGTTCTATATGCAGGCATATGGGATTTGTTTATCTTGGCATTATGTTCCGTACAGACCATGGGCTGAAGGGCCTGTTTCTGTGCTGCACTTTTCTATAAGTTCCAAAGTGATAGGAGCCGAATTAGGCCATTCGGCCCATCAAGTTTACTCCGCCATGCAATCATGGCTGATCTATCTTTCCCTCTTAACCCTTATTCTCCTGTCGCATCCCCATAACCCTTGACACGCGTACTAATCAAGAATCTATCTATCTCTGTCAAAATATCCATTGACCGCCTCCACAACCATCTGTGGCAATGAATTCCACAGATTCACCATCCTAGACAGAAGGAGATGCGGGATGCTGGTTTATGTAAAAAGACAGAAAGTGCTGGAATAACTCGGGGCAGGCAGCATCTGTGGAGAACATGGATAGAACACAGAACAGGTCCACACTGGTAATATTCAACAAAAGCAAAAGCTAGAAATGAATTTTAAGAACCTGACGGCACTGATTCTGGGGGTGGAGAAAGCTGGAAGAGAGAAGAGCAGGACAGAGCTTGGCGAGTGAGGGCAGACACCGAAAAACATCCCAACATCTGCCCTTTCCAGTCCCTTGGGATTTTGTATGTTTGACTAAGGTCATCCCTCCTTCTACTAAACTCCAAGGAAAAATGCCCAAACTATTAAATTGTTTTGGTGGGACAACCATACGCTGCAAACATACCTCAAACAAAATTGTGTACTGCTTATTTAACTACTTGGAGCAGTTGGAACATATTTTAAAACAATATGAAGTTAAATATTGAAGTATTACCAATGTCTTCTCTCCTGTAGGACAATATGCTTTTCTGTGATTCCTGTGATCGAGGGTTTCACATGGAATGTTGCGACCCACCTTTGTCCAGAATGCCAAAAGGTATTGTTGAACTAAGCCACTTGATCAATGTCATATTTGTTTTTTTAAATGTACTTGGGGTCCATTTACTTAATATGCATGGTACTATTATACTTGAAAAAGCAATTAAAATTAATGCAAGCTGATATATTTTGATTCCAACTTTGTTAACCTTTCGCTTCCCAAGAACATTTGACTCCACTGAAGCAAGAAGACCAAATTCCCTTGAGCGCAGATATTCTGTTTGATTATTAAAGCTTCTTGCTTTGGAAGCTGCTTGAGGTATTTGACCATTATGGTTTACACCAGTTGTATAACTGCAACCATTTTAATAGTC
Organism: Amblyraja radiata; assembly: GCF_010909765.2. Taxonomy (NCBI): domain Eukaryota; kingdom Metazoa; phylum Chordata; class Chondrichthyes; order Rajiformes; family Rajidae; genus Amblyraja; species Amblyraja radiata. The sequence continues at coordinate 257,321 of NC_045992.1, forward strand.
GAATGTAAATACATTCAGAGAATGATATCATATTTTCCACCATTTTTGGTTTATTGAATATCATTCACACATGATAGTTCCAAATTTAGTGAATAAGGTACTTCTCACCTAGTTATTATAAGGGATTCTTATACTAGGAGTTGTTTAGTTACTTGAGATATTCTCTCTAAGGTAGACAAAAGTGCTGGAGAAACTCAGCGGGTGCGGCAGCATCTATGGAGCAAAGGAAATAGGCAACGTTTCGGGCCGAAACCCTTCTTCAGACTGATTCTCGCTATATATTTCTTGTACACCTTGCTGTAAATATAAATGGAGTACATGGCACAGACTTGAAACTTTTAGGAAAGCTAATGGATGTATTCTTCATCATAGGAATGTGGATCTGTCCGATTTGCAGGCCAAAGAAAAGGGGAAGAAAATTGCTCCATGAGAAAGCTGCTCAGATCAAACGTCGTTACGCAAAACCACTCGGACGTCCCAAAAATAAACTAAAGCAAAGGACCATGTATGTTTATCCTTTTCTTTGGAACATATAACAGATAATATTTTATAAATATCTTGCACTATTTTAATGAAGTTTCCTTTATAATTTACATATTGTCAATCCTACAAATCCAAATGCTGTTACTTCAGTTCACAGAGAGTCAATACACGGGATGTTTAAATAGCACTTTAGCTTTTTTAAATCAATGCTCCACAGCAGCGAACAACTGTTTTCAATAAATATTAAACAGCAGCAAAAATTAAAATGTCTATCTCATTACTACCATTTTAAACCATACTCCTTCTTGTATCCGGTTGAAGATAAAGATTCTGGGATAATGGTAAAATAGACCAGAAGCCTTACAGGAGATAGATGTCCGTATCTATCAAGTTCAGTATATACTAAAACTGAATCCTTCTCACCATTCCTGTTTCTGGGGAATTCTGTTCTAGTCATGCTTTGCAATATTATGCTGGCTTGTTGAGTGATGACTTGTTGAATACTGTCAGCTCACGGAATTTTATTATTAATGTACACATTTGATGGTGAAGCAGAAATGTTATTAGAGTTCTCAAATACAGAAACGAGCCTATTTAGCATCATAATTATAGTCAATGTTACGCATGTTGTCCAGGTTTATGTGATCTTCATAATTACATAAACTTGCCCATCACTTCATATTTATTCCCACATTAACTAGTTGGTGGCTAACAAATGTAAGCAAATGTTATGTTTAATTGTAATAATATTATGATTTTGCATTTCCCTACCACACAAAGACCATTAGGTCATCGAGTCCATGCCACCTCTCAATGTAATCTCATTCCCTCCATTTTACTTCACTTACATGTCCATCTGCCATGTCCCTCACCTGATTGTCCCGCCATCCACCCATACTTGTACAGTAGCCAAATGAATCTCCCAAACTGCATGTCTTTGAGAAGAATGAGAATACCAGAGCACCTAAGTGATAGCCACATGGTCACAGAAGGAACCCGCAAATTCTACACAGACCCCAATTTGTGGATCACTGGAAGTGTGAAGCAGCAGCATTGCCAGCTGTGCCACCCTCTCATTTAGAAATAGGTTTCGCTATTTGTAATTTTGTATGTAGGTCTTGAGGTACTGTATTTGACACTTCTATTTTCTTTCTTTCCCTTTGACCTGTACATTTCATTTTCCTGTGGTTGACACGCACTTTAGCCCCAGGTTTTGTTATTTTGCCAGGATTTGATAGCATCTGTTTGACAATAATGATTTGTCACACAACAGAACCCGATCCTATTATTACTTTACATGTATTCCAACAGGATGTTGCTGAGTAATACTGGGCAGGAATCCAAGCAGGTTTTGTCTTGCTCTTTCTTATCGAAGAATGTAATGGCTACTCATCATATCTCACCTAGATCAATGAACATGAACTGTGGACTGAAGCTGACATTTCTGTTTTTATTTATTTTCTGCTGTGACTGCCTGATATTATTATTACTCTCATTCAATCTCACCACTTCCAATCTTGCCAAGGCGCAGCTAATGCACCTCTGGTGTGTTGCCTGTGATTACCAGCTATTCCTACATATCTATGAGTTAAATAGTTCAAGTGAATAAGGTTCAAGAAAACTGGAAGTGTTGAAAATCTGAAAGAAAAACAGAAAATGCTGGAAACACTCAGGGTTGGTTTTGATGAAGGGAGTTCGACTGAAATATTACCTATTTCTTTTTCCCCATTTGCTGCCTGACCTGAAAATTTCCATCATTTCCTGATTTTCTTTCTCTTAGGTGAATAAGATTCCTGGTTTGTGTCAGCACTTAACCTTTTTGTGATTTAAAACATTCCTAGATTTTGCAGTATTGAAAGATTTTTCAGTGATTTTAAAGTCTTTGTCACTTTGTCAGAGTGCAGACAGCTCCAGTCAAACTAGATTGATGGATTTGAAAATCTGCTTTGATGTCATAGTTGACCTTTTGTAATTGAAATAAATATTGTATCAACATTCGCTTATTCACTTTTCATCAGAGTACACCTTTTCAGAGAAACATCTTAGACATTAGAGTAGGTTGATTGGAGATTTTTCCCAGCCTTCAGCTAATCGTAACTCTGATTACAGACATGATTCTCGTGAACCAACAGATTCTGTTTCACATATCAAAATGGATTTGTACATGCTTCACTTTCCCCTAAACACACACCTCCTTTAAATTTTATTTGAAATGCATAGTTAACCCTTTTGATTTTAACTCGTGTCATAAGTGATAAGAGCAGAATTAGGCCATTCAGCCCATCGTCCACCTCACCTTCAATTATGGCTGATCTATCTCTCCCTCCTAAAACCATTTTTCCCCATAACCACTGACACTGGTATTAATCAAGAATCTATCTATCTCTGCCTTAAAAATATCCATTGACTTGGCCTCCACAGCCTTCTGTAGCAAATTCCACAGATTCACCACCCTCTGACTGAAGAAATTCATCCTCCTTCATAAAGAAACGTCCTTTAATTCTGAGGCTATGATCTCTAGTCCTAGACTCTACCACTAGTGAAAACATTCTCCCCACATCCACTGTCAGACAACCTTTAATAGCTGAGTGCTCTGCACATGGAATCATTACAACATGATTCATTTTGTGCAGTTGTTACAAGAAATATGTAGGAAAGAACTGCAGATGCTGGTTTAAACTCTGTAGAAGGGTCTCAATCTGAAATGTCACCCATTCCTTCTCTCCAGAGATACTGCTGTCCCGCTAAGTTACTCCAGCGAGTTGTGTCTGCTCCGAGAAATATATCCTTGAAATATTTAGGCACACATTGCCAGGAGCTTTGGCACAAATTGTGCAAGCTTATGAACCACGACCAGAACCACAACAGCAAATACAAATCTCTGGTATTGATATGTTGTCTATAAAAGCACGAAAACACTTCGTAAACATCTGTTGAAGCAATTTTTCCAAGTAAGTAAAATAATCATCTGGTTACAGAAACCAAGCCTGTTTCATAGACATAGAAAATAGGTACAGGAGTAGAGCCTTCAAGCCAGCATCGCCATTCAATATGATCATGGCTGATCATCCAAAATCAGTACCCCATTCCGGCTTTTACCCCAACATCCCTTGATTCCCTTAGCCCTAAGAGCTAAATCTAACTCCCTTGAAAACATCCAGTGAATTGGCCTCCAATGCCTTCTGTAGCAGAGAATTCCACAGATTCACAACTCTCTGGGTGAAAACGTTTTTCCTCATCTCAGTCCTAAATGGCCTACCCCTTATTCTTAAACTGTGACCCCTGGTTCTGGACTCCCTCAACATCGGGAACATTTTTCCTGCATCTACCCTGTCCAATCCCCTAAGAATTTTATATGTTTCTATAAGATACCGTCTCATCCTTCAAAATTCCAGCGAATACAAGCCCAGTCGATCCATTCTTTCACCGTATGTCAGTCCCGCCATCCCGGGAATTAACCTGGTGAATCTACGCTGCACTCCCTCAATAGCAATCATGTCCTTCCTCAAATTAGGAAGAACCAAAATTGCACACAATACTCCAGGTGCGGTCTCACCAGGGCCCTCTACAACTGCAGTAGGACTTCTTTGCTCTTAAACTCAAATACTCTTGCAATGAAGGCCAACATGCCATTGGCTTCAAGTTCAAGTGAGTTTATTGTCATGTGTCCCTGTATAGGACAATGAAATTCTTGCTTTGCTTAAGCACACAGAAAAATAGTAAGGCATTTACTACAGTACAGATAAATGTGTCCATATACCATGATATAAATATATACACACATGAATAAATAAACTGCAAATAAAGTGCAAATAACAGAAAGTGGTTGTTAATAATCAGAGTTTTGTCCGAGCCAGGTTTAATAGCCTGATGGCTGAGGGGAAGTAGCTATTCCTGAACCTGGTTGTTGCAGTCTTCAGGCTCCTGTACCTTCTACCTGAAGGTAGCAGGGAGATGAGTGTGTGGCCAGGGTGGTGTGGGTCTTTGATGATACTGCCAGCCTTTTTGAGGCAGCGACTGCGATAAATCCCCTCGATGGAAGGAAGGTCAGAGCCGATGATGGACTGGGCAGTGTTTACTACTTTTTGTAGTCTTTTCCTCTCCAGGGCGCTCAAATTGCCGAACCAAGCCACGATGCAACCGGTCAGCATGCTCTCGACTGTGCACCTGTAGAAGTTAGAGAGAGTCTTCCTTGACAATCCGACTCTCCGTAATCTTCTCAGGAAGTAGAGGCGCTGATGTGCTTTTTTGATAATTGCATCAGTGTTCTCGGACCAGGAAAGATCTTCAGAGATGTGCACGCCCAGGAATTTGAAGCTCTTGACCCTTTCAACCATCGACCCGTTGATATAAATGGGGCTGTGGGTCCCCCTCCTACTCCTTCCAAAGTCCACAATCAGTTCCTTGGTTTTGCTGGTGTTGAGGGCCAGGTTATTGCGCTGGCACCATATGGACAGTTGCTCGATCTCTCTTCTATATTCTGACTCATCCCCATCAGTGATACGCCCCACGATGGTGGTGTCATCAGCGAACTTGATGATGTAGTTCGCACTGTGGTTCGCTACGCAGTCATGGGTATAGAGTGAGTACAGCTGAGCACGCAGCCTTGAGGTGCTCCCGTGCTGATTGTTATCGAGGCTTTCTTCACAGACTGCTGTACCTGCATGCTGACTTTCAGTGACTGATGTACAAGCACACCCAGGTCTCGTTGCACCTCCCCTACTCCCATTCAGATAATAATCACCATTATTATCTGAATGGGAGACACCAGATAATAATCTGCCTTCCTGTTCTTGTCACCAATGTGGATAACCTCCCATTTATCCACATTATACTGTATCTGCCATACTTCTGCTCACTCACCCAACCTATCCAAGTCACCCTGCAGCCTCATAGCATCCTCCTCGCAGCTCACACTGCCACCCAGCTTTGTGTCATCCGCAAACCTAGAGATGTTACATTTAATTCCCTCGTCTAAATCGTTAATATATATTGTAAACAACTGGGGTCCCAGCACTGAACCTTGCGGCACCCCACTAGTCACTGCCTGCCATTCTGATAAGGACCCGTTAATTCCTTTGTTTCCTGTCTGCCAACCAGCTCTCTATCCATGTCAATACCCTACCCCCAATATCACGTTCTCTAATTTTGCACACTAATCTCTTGTGTGGGACCTTGTTAAAGGCTTTTTGAAAGTCCAGATACACCACATCCACTGGCTCTCCCTTATCCATTCTACTTGTTTATTCCTCAAAAACTTTCAAAAGATTAGTCAAGCACTAATACCAAAAGATTAGTTCCGTTTACATGCACGCTAAAGAGACCTGTCTAAAATAAATGCCGTTTTAAGCTACTTACCAAATCATGAAATTTGCAAATTACATACATCAATGATAAATATCTGAAGAAACGGTCACAGTGGCGCAGCAGTAGAGTTGCTGCCTTGCAGCGAATGCAGCGCAGGAGACCCGGGTTCGATCCCGACTACGGGTGCTGTCTGTACGGAGTTTGTACGTTCTCCCTGCGACCTGCGTGGGTTTTCTCAAAGATCTTCGGTTTCCATCCACACTCCAAAGACGTACAGGTTTGTAGGTTAATTGGCTTGGTAAATGTAAAAATTGTCCCTAGTGGGTGTAGGATAGTGTTAATGTGCGGGGATCGCTGGTTGGTGCGGACCTGGTGGGCCGAAGGGCCTGATTCCGCGCTATATCTCTAAACTAAACAAAGAATAAAATTTGCCGCAGCATTTAGTTGTGGTGACTGACTAGTTGAAAAGATGGGTTTTGAAATTCAGAGCAGAAAAACTTTAAAGGTCTGGCTTAGATTGGTTAGCACACAACAAAAGTTTTTCACTGTACCTCAGTGCACGTGACAATAAACTAAACTCAGGAGGGGTTCAACTCTCTGCCCCCAATGGTCCATGAGGAGTGGTTGCGCAGAAATCTGCAGAGGTGAAAAATTAAAGCCATGTGGTGATTTAAAGAGAACAAGCTATTGAAGTGTAAAATATTGTGGAATGAGAGTTGTGTGTCAGTGGGGATATGCCAGTAGAATATAGGATGATGGAATATGGGCTGATTTGAAACTGAGACCAGTGCAAAGGGAGCAGCTTTGATAATCTTCTTACATTCACCAACAACATGATGATATTGGCCAACAACATGATGATATTGGATCTTATAAAATGAAACTTTTTTCAACTAATTTTTGTCTGAAATTAAGATACTTTTGTAATTGCAGCGTAACATGTTGAGTAATATAATTTTTTTATAAAGAATATAGTCAGAAAATGAACAAAGGTGAATCAACTTAAGGTAAAACAATCCACTTGTTGATATGATGCAACAAGCAGGTTTCTCTTGTCCCAAGATATTCTATAATTCCCACACATGATCACAATATTGTTTTACTATTGGTAATCTATAAATAAGAAATAATTTTATTTATGCTTATAATTTCTTTTAAACTTCCTATTACACTGCCACTTTTTAATTTTGACGGTATATTCGTTCTCTGAGCAGAATTAGGCCATTTGGCCCATCAAGTCTGCTCTGCCATTCAATTATGACTGATCTATCTTTCCCTCTCAACCCCATTCACCTGCCTTCGCCCCATAACCTCTGACCTCCTTACTAATCAAGAATCTGTCAATCTCCGCCTTAAATATGTGCATTGACTGACTCCACCGCTGCCTGTGGCAATGAATTCCATGTCCCTTGTCCTTCATTCCCAAATATGTTATTTCTGATTAAAACTTGCAATTCCATTTGCATTAATTTGATCCAAGAGGATCTTAATTTCCTTTGGCTTTTTCCATCTGATGGTGACCTCTGCTTGTCCTTCATGTCTGTCCACTGCCTCTTTTCTGATTATGTATCTAATAAATTAGCAGTTAGCTCATTCTATCCTGATTTCAGTAAATTAATGTTATTCTTTATTTTGGTTTTGTTCTGACTTTCTGGCAAAACACTCCAGCATTATTTTTATCTTTGATTAATCTCAGCTGCACTCATTTTAAAGGCTGCACCATCACGCAAGTCATTAATCTGCTCTGACTTTATCAATAGGCAGCTGATCATTTTGCTCTACTTTGCACTAAATGCGATTTGCTAATTAGACTTTGTAAAGCCGTCTAGATGCAATTGAGGCATACAATAGACATTAGACAATAGGTGCAGGAGTAGGCCATTCGGCCCTTTGAGCCAGCATCGCAATTCAATGTGATCATGGCTGATCATCCCCAATTAGTACAAATTTAGACGTTCAGATTTTCAAACCCCAATTGCATTATCCTGGTAAATATAGTTCTACGGGAATATACTTATAAAGTATATAAAGTATCCGATTATTTCTACCAATTAAGATAATTACGTTCAAGTTCTGATCTTTTACTTTACCAGCCAATCACTAATCATCAGAACTGTCCCGTTCATTACAGCTACCTATGGGGCACTTTGGGGGGTAAATAGAAAGTAGATTTTTGTCAATACACCAACAGCATCACAGTCAATTACATTTAATTAGACATTTGCAACGTTTCATAACTTAACATTGTCATTTGTAAACTATACGGACTATAATTTGTAAGAAGGGTCTCGACCCAAAACGTCATCTATCCACCTTCTCCAGAGATGCCGCCTGACCTGCTGAGATACTCCAGCACTCTGTGTCCTTTTGTGAATTCCAAGACTTGCCAAACACAAATACAAGAAGTATGGAAACATTTGTGCTCTCAGTGAGAAAAGTTACTGTTTACATTTTGTAGTTAAGAATTTCATGCCATTGGCAAAGTGGCTATGTGCCTGATATGCTGAATTAATCATATTCTTCAGAGTAGGGTATAACTGAGATGGTGTTAAGTAAAATTTATTTTTTCTTGCATGATTTAAATCTCGGGTGTGTGAACTTCAGCTGGATCGTATTAACTAGGCAATGCAAAAAATTGGAGGGACATTTCCTTGTAGGGAAGAGAAAATTCTTTATATTTTATAATGACTTTAACAACATTGCCATTTACTTGCAGTAAATTGGTGGGTGTATCCCATTCTCTGGAGCACATTTTGAAGAGGAAGAATAAAATTGACAAAGCAGCAATTATACGGGAAAACCGAGTTTAGACACCTCGGTAGTGGATTTTGCATGTAAAACCAACATTCCCATTTATTTTTCTCTTATATGTCCTTATATTGCAAATAATCCTACATATAATGTACATTATTCATACCATTAATGGTGTACTTTGCACTTTTCCACAGATCTGCAGACACTGATGAAGGATCTTTGACAGTGGACTCAGGAAAGGGGTCACCTGGTAGGGGTCAAAAGATTAAAATCTCCACTACACCTTCATCCAGTCTGAAGGACTTGTGCAACAGATTGATTAATAAAGACCCAATCCTGCCTGCTGTTATCCCTTCTATGTTCACAGTCAACCAAACAGCAGCTGGTCTCGGTGATGGGCTAACTATTTTTTTACTCTGTCACCTTCTGGCTGAATGTCACACGGTGAAATGGTGGACCTCCAAGTGCTATTCGCTGAAAAAACACTGCACTTTGAAACAATTAGCCATCTTTATATCTAGCCCGTGGTCTGCAAGTATTAGATAAAATATAATCACTCTCTGTCGACCACTACATTGTTCACACAAAGGTGGCAATACCACTTTTAACTCTCCTCAAAACCATTCCCAGTCACCCTCATGTACTCTCACATAGCAGCACCTGACAATAGTGATCTCAAGACTTATTGATGAGCCATTTATGTTTGCACTATTCATGGGAACTTTCATAAAAACTCACCATTTGGTATTGAGTTGACTGCTATTCCAGGAGTTTATGCCCTACTCCATAAAAAGAATGAGGTTACAAATAGTAAGATTATGTTTCCTGTTTTTCCCATGGGTGAGGGTTTCCAGAGCAAGTTCATTGAAATCAATTGCTCACCCTAACGCAAACTTTCTTCCTTGTAAAGTGGCAAATATTAAGCAGATTAAAATATGGAGTGACCCGTCAATTGGGGACCCCCCCCCCTCAGCAGGGATAGGGAGCTTGGTACATGGAAGAATTAAAGGTGAATGGGATGATGGTAGCAAAGGTCAAACACACCTGCAACAGCTCAAAAAAAATTCATGTTACTTTATCACATAGCCATTAGCATCTTCTCTTGTTTCTAACTTTGTAGCAATGTTAACTAAACAAAATATCTTGTTCCTTAGTCTTGGACTAATAAACATCAAAGTATTTTCCAAACAAACTTGTTCACACAACTCTAACATCATGTTTAATTTGTTTCTTCTGTGAGGATCCCTGCAGACTGTATAGCCTCCCTAATCTCTGTACAATTACATGGCAATCCCATTTTCCTGCACACTGCCAGTCATTCTTTCAGCCATTTCTAAATGGAAGTTCAACCATTTAGATTGTGTGCTTTCATTTTTTTAAAGAAAAAAATAAATATTGTGCAGTAGATCTGCTGCTATACATTTCATTCTACTTTTCTCTGCTTTATTTCTTTGCATAAGGTATCCAACTTTGCTGGATTTCAGCAAGAAAATAAAATACATCTGTACTTCTGCCTGCCTTGACTGCATGTGTTGTTCATTTGTGCAATCATTGGTACCTAGAATTGTTAGAGAATGCTAATTTACCACGCCTGAGTAACAAAGCACCAAAAGTTGTGAGCTTTTTAAGCAATTGTTAATGAAGAATATCATTAATGATGCTGGATTTTGCTCTTTTCTACTATCACTTTTCCTTTGCTGCTTTGGTGAACTGCAGACAAAGAAATCAAAAAGGAAAGCATGGATGGAAGTGTAGCGTGCTATCAGGACAATGTGACAGAGGAGGACTTGGAAATGTTCAAGCAAGCTCGGCACCTGTCACTCCAGGTGAGACCTTTTCATTTCAGTGGTGAAACAAACTATTCCCATGAACCAAAAACAGATCACTGGAATAACGCAGCAGGTCAAGCAGTATGTATCGAGGCAAAAGGTGTATGTCAACCACATCAAGGCTGAGAAGGAAGATTAAGGGTAAGGGGCCAATGGAATGGAGAATGATAGGTGGAACCAGATTATTCAAGGGGTGGAATGATGAGTAGATGGAAGCAGCTGGGTGAGGGGAAGAACAAGGTGAACAAAGGGAGAAGAAAGCGAGATAAACAGATAAGTGTGTGGGAGAACAGCAGGGCTGTGGAAAGCTCTGATCACACACTGGGTGATAAACTTACTCGCTGAGTTCTTCCAGTGTTATGTTTTTTGATCCAGATTTCAGCATCTACGGGATCTTTTGTCCAATTCTGTGACCTGTGACTAAATCATGCTGACAGATTCTTGTGGTTTATATATTTATTAACTTTATGCATCATGAATAAATGCAAATATACACAGTCCTTGCCTTTTGTTAAAATATCCTGTTCAAATATCTTGGTTTTGCTGACAAATCCTGTGCAATTCAACAAAATCATGCAAAAGTAAGTTTAACATTCTCTCATAGAAACCTTGAACATTGGGATATGGAACTACAGTGAAAGTGAGGGCTAAAGGGAAAAGTGGTCTCCATAGTTCCTACGCATTTCCTGGGCCAAACTGCACTGGCTGCCATGTGGGTGAGGGCATTAATGTGCCCAATGAGGTGCATAATACATTTCATAAATTCACACGGCAGTGGGTGTGGATTGTTGACTTCATCCACCACACTTGATGCTGGAACCAGCACGCTGTCTTAACATTAACCATGCATTCAGCACCAAGTAGTTAGCCTATATGTTAACAATATTGAAGCTTATTTTCATGAAGATATCTTTGGATATGCTCAGGTATATACTTTATTCTGTGGAACGCAGGAAACTGAGGAGTGATCTTATAGAGGTGTGTAAAATCATAAGTGTATAGATAGGGTGAATGCACAGAGTCTTTTGCTCAAGGCAGGAAATTCTAGAACTAGATGGCATAAGTTTAAGATAAGAAGAGAAAGTTTTAATAGGAACCTGAGGGACAACTCTTTCACACAGTGTGATGGGTATATGGAACAAGCTGTCAGAGGAAGTGGTGGAGGCAAGTGCAATAACTACATTTAAAATACATTTTGACAGATAGATGGACAGGAAAAGTTTTGAATGACACAACCAAACACGCAAATGGGGCTATCTTAGAAGGGAGCATATTGGTCAACATTGACGAGTTTGGCTGAAGGGCCTGTTTCCATGCTGTACGACTAATATAATCAGAATGAAAGTGGTTCAATTTTAAATGTGTGGCACATAGATGTGGTTAACTTATGTTAAGATCTACATCTCATGTAGATTGCATCAAAATAAAAACTACTGGACAATTTTAAAATGGGAAGATTATGATGTTATAGGAGAAAATTCCAAAGAAACTCAGCAATTAGGTTAGAATTCATTTATAGATCAGGTAACTTTAAGTCAGTCAGATTTTGTTTACTATATAGGTGTGTATTTTGCAATGGCGAGTGAGTTTATCCAAGTGCACTCGAATGATGAGGGTGGAACCAAAACCTAACTGACATGGGAAGCATTTTGGAGAAAGGTTGATGTGAATATTTTATAAACAGAGTTGAATTTTCCATGTATATTAGTCAGTTTACTTTTGACCTTGATGTTAAAAAAGATTATTTTGTGAAATTCAGTCCATCCAGACGATGAATTCAGTCCAACCAGTTTAGATGAATGTTTCAGTCCCGTTATCTCTAGAAATATGTAGATTGTATTACATTTTGAAATGGAAAGATTATGATGTTACAGGTGAAAATTCCAATGAAACTCAGCATGCACAGAGAGAGAGAGAGAGAGAGAGAGAGAGAGAGAGAGAGAGGCGGGTTTTAATGTTTCAGGCTGGTGATCTTTCATCAAAAACATCACTGCCCAGCTGAGGAACTTCAGCATTTTCCATTTTTATTTCGCATTTCTAGCATCTACAGGTTTTTGCTTTTTGAAGAGTGGGACAAAATGTTAAAGGAATGATTTGTTCATTATTTGATTTCTCCACACATCATAAATTTTTTATTCTCAAGTAATTTTTTGAAGAAGCACAACAGGGCCACTTTCTCCTCTTTGATTAGTATCTGCCTTTGGTTGAGGTGAACAGAACTCACTTTGCTTAGTGCAAAAGCAAAATACTGCAAATAACAAATTGCTGGAAACACTCAGCGGAACAGACAGCATTATGGAGATTACAAAAGAGTTATCTCCTCTCTCCATCGGCACTGTCCAATCTACTGTGTATTTCCTCTTACCTGATTCTGTTGGTCGTTATTAAGTCTACAAATATTTTTAAAACTCATGTTAATGACCGTGTGTGTGAAATTTACCAACTAAACGTTAGAGATCAATGGTAGACACAAAATGCTGGAGTAACTCAGTGGGACAGGCAGCATCTCTAGAGAGAAGGAATGGGTGACGTTTCAGGTCGAGACCCTTCTTCAGACTGATCAATGTTGGAAGCAGAACAATTTAATGTCTTTGTAGTAACTGTGGATACTACTCTGAACTGGTACTTTTCCACACAGTTTAGGTATGATAAGCTGTACATCTTTTGATGCTGAAGCCATATTAAATTCTTAAAGCCGTATTTTTCATTTGTATTCTCTCAACAAGATCTTACTGGCTAAGGTTTATTTCTTGATCTAATTACAGTAAAATGCTGACTGCTATCTGCAATATTGTTTTTTTAAGTAAAAGCATATGCTTCAGAAACTAATGCACTTGGAGTGATGAAATTTAAAGTTTTCATAATGATTACTTAAGTTTACGGGTTATCGAAACGCCTCATAGAGCTTTAAAAAAAGTTCTACTTTATTACGTACAGTTGTGCACAACACACTATAGGAAGGATGTGATGCTGCTGGAGAGGATGCAGAGGTTCACCAGGATGTTGCCTGTTTAGTTGTGAGGAGAGACTGGGGAAGCTAGCTCTGTTTGAGCAGGGATGATTAAGAGGGAACATGATTGAGCTATTTATTATTATTATAGGGGTTATAGATGGGTAGTCTGAAGTGCTCTTGACAGTTTCCCCCCTATTAAAGGTGAATAAAACTAGTGGACATGGATTTACCGAAAGCTGTGAGAGATTTTAATATTATAGAATCCTCCTAAGTCACTTCAATTTCAGCTTCACCCTGACATTTCAGGGATCTGGGTTTGTGTATATATTCTGAACTCAGAGAGGCTCTGACTCTTTGAAATCATCTGAATTCATTACCCACAAGAAAGCAATTAGGATCCAATAACAAGGTCAGTCACTACTGAAGGAATGAGCTCACTCTTCTGAAATCAATCGAACCACATAATTCCAGCATGACCTGTTCTCCAGGTCATAATTCCTTGCTTTTTTAAAAACTTTTGTTTGTGGACCCAAAACCAAATGAGCACTGATTTAATTTCCCCTTTGTTTTCGGCCTTAGCCCTCTCCACAGATGCCAGGTGAGACAAGAGATTAGTGAGGCTGAGCTACAGGGAATCAGTGCTTGAGGTAAGGATTAGTGTATTACCCAAATTGCTTTTTGGTTCTGTCATTTGCAGTGGGATTCAATTTAGTGTCTGAGCCATCTTGTATTTGATTTAAATTAATTTTGTTTTTTTTGTAGTTATTTACACCACAGCGGCTAATTTTGTTCTTCTTGAGATGAAAGATGTCAGTGCTGGGTAATGGGGTGCTTCTGCTCATACGGATGTCAAAAGCAAGTACACATAAGTCTAGTATAGCAGTTTGAGATCAGTCCTTTCTGTGCCCCAACAGTGTTCCTCAGATACAATCCTGTTCTTTATCGTGTGGTTGTACCAACTTTCCACACCAATGATCCTTACAACTTCCCTGACATCTTTAATTAGCAAAGACCGGTTTTCTGGTGTGTGTCTGCATCCACTGGTTCTGGGTGATTATTTATTAAAATTAATTTCACAGAGAAACCTTGTAGCCAAAGCATAGAGGGGTAATTTAATTCCATATATTTAAGACGATTAAACATATAATTTTATGAGAAAGGGCAGCATTGTATACATTAGACACCTAGATTATATGTATTTCGAATACCTTCAGCCAGTTTCATTAAAATAATTGATGCAATTTATCAGTATTACTGAACTCTTAAAGTTAATGAGATTCAGTTTAATTGGTCCTGTAACAATTGTCCATTTTTACGTGCAGTCGCATTCCTCCATTTGAACTGCTAATGAAACATAACCCCAGCCCCTAACCTGGAAGAAAGCCCAGCAATTCTGTTGTCTTTGACAAAGAACCTGCAAAACTTGTTAAGGGAAAGAAATTATTCCTTTCGTCTTAATTGTATATCTAGTCAGCTATAAGAAGCAAAACAATTACGTGTTTAGCCGGTTTTGTTATCCTTGTTTCCTGCACAAAGTATAAAATAATTACCAGAGCATTTTAACTCTCACTAAAATACAAGAATGCCGCACGGATCAACTTTAACAAGAAGAATGATTGCTAGAACCACCATACCTTTTGGAGGGTTTATTGTAGTCAAAAATGTTTTGATCACTCAGTTTTGGGGGGTTGTGGTGGAGTCTGAATGCCGATCTCCAATCAGTCGAATCGATAGGCTTACTGGAAGGCATTTATGAGTAATGGCATCAGTGCCTGGAGTGCTGCATAGACCAGTCTAATGTTTTGTTTCAAGTTCCAGGTTATTAGCTGAATTTAAATTTCACTGCTGCCATCATGGTATTTTAATGATTGTTAGTCTAGCCACTAGATTTACTGGCTGAGTAATGTGGTAAATCCAGTGGCTAGACTAACCATGCAGTTAAAATCCCACGATGGTTGCAGTGATATTTTGCTGCAATGTCATATTGGCTGAGGTGAAGAGTAGAATATAGATAACTTCAAGTGTGAATTGGGTGCTTCTGTGAATGAGAGAAATGTAGAATATAGATAACTTCAAGTGTGAATTGGGTGCTTCTGTGAATGAGAGAAATTAATGCAGGTGCAAATGCTTTAAAACTGAAAATTAATGAAGATTTTTACAGTGTCTTCTGAATATGAACATTATTGGGTAGAGGAAATTTAAATCTGCGACTAATATTGTTATTAAAGAAAAATAATAGGCCACAAAATGGAGCAGGTTTACATTAACCGATCCAAGGGACTTGGGAATAAAAAGGCAAACGTAATACTAGCATTTATTTTAAGAGGGCTGGAATACAAAAATGGGGATGTAATGCTGAGGCTCTATAAGGTGCTGGTCAGACCATATTTGGAGTATTGTGAGCAATTTTGGGCACCATATCTGAGGACAGGTGTGCAGGCCCTGGAGTCGGTCGGGAGGAGGTTTACAAGAATGGTCCCAGGAATGAGTGGGTTAACATATGATGAGCGTTTGACGACACTGCTTCTGTACTCGCTGGAGTTTAGAAGGATGAGGGGGGGACCTCATTGAAATGTTCCGAATAGTGAAAGGCTTGGATAGATGTGGAGAGGATGTTTCCACTCGTGGGAGAGTCTAGGACTAGAGGTCATAGCCTCAGAATGAAAGGACGTTCCTTTAGGAAGGAGATGAGAATGAATTTCTTCAGCCAGAGGGTGGTGAATCTGTGGAATTGATTGCCACAGAAGGCTGTGGAGGCTGTCAATGGATTTTAAGGCAGAGATAGAAAGATTCATGATTAGTACGGGAGTCAAGGGTTATGGGGAGAAGGCAGGAGAATGGGGTTAAGAGGGAGAGATAGATCAACCACGATTGAATGGCAGTATAGACTTGATGGGCCGTATGGCCAAATTCTTCTCCTATCACTTATGACCACACACACTAATCAAAAATTTCAGAAAAATGTTGAATGTTCCTTTCCTCCAACTATCGGGTTCTTGAGCCGACCTGAACAGCTCTAATCCTCTCCCAGCAAGAGGGCACTACCATTGTCTTGGTTTTTTTTTCTAATTGTGTATTCTGTTAAGATCTTGTTTTTGCACCGTTTTTTCTTTTCACCATCTTGCTGAATTTGAGTGATATAGGTATAGTTTATGTTTTGTGTGCTTCCTGAATCTATGTGCCTGTGACATTGCTGCAAGCAATATTTTCATTGTACATCATTGTACTTGTGCATATGACAATAAACTCGATTTGAAATGTTTATATTTTTGAGAGGTGTGCATTTATTTATTGCCGTGCTACATCTCTCAAATGATACTTAGTGGTATATCAGAGTCTTGCAGTCAAATGTTTAGTTTAGAGATACAGCGTGGAAACAGGCCCCATGGCCCACCGAGATCACGACGACCAGCGATACACTAGTTCTATCCCACACACTAGAGACAATTTACAGAAGCCAATTAACCTACAAACCTGTACATCTTTGGAATGTGGGAGGAAACCGGAGCACCGATGTGGTCACTGGGAGAACGTACAAACTCTGTACAGGCCGCACCTGTAGCCAGGATCAAACCCGGGTGTCTGGTGCTGTCAGACAGCAGATCTACCACTGCGCCACTGTGCCTCCCAATGTAATAAACATTTGGTCTCAGCCAAATCCAGAATGAGAAAAATAACCAATTGATTTTAGGAATAGAGTGTTGGGTATAATACAAGAGAAACAATTATTTTTTTAGGATCTTCAGCATTCTCCACTCTAATCTGAAACTGCAATAACTGGCCCCAGGGTACAGGAGCTTTGACTCTTTGGCTCTTTGCACCCATATTCTCCCACATCCCATAGACGTGCAGATCGTCCAGTATTCTCCCACATCCCATAGACGTGTAGATCAGGAGGTTAATTCGCCTTTGTAAATTGTCCCAGTGTTGATGAGTGGTACAAACATGGGAAGTTGATGAGAATGTATTGAGAATTAAATTGGATTACTGTAGAATTTTTGCAAATAAGTGGTTTATCTTTGCAAATAAAAATCTGGTTTGCCCATCACTTTTTCTTATAATTAGGGAAGCTGCTATTTCCTCTCATGCCTCAGATTGTCAGAAGAGCCTGATCTAACTCGCATTTGGCAATTTTTGGTTTGGCAGAAACATTGGAGGTTTGTTACTGGGGGTTAGGGCTAAAGGGTATGAGTAAGGAAGGGAGAAAAGTGCCAAAGCAAATCTGCTTTTGGATGTTTTGATGATTGATCTGGTTTTGACAGAGATTGACACTGAACTTTAAAATGTAATTTGTTTCTCATCAAACTTATGTTCGTAACTATCTGGTTTCTTCTGAATTGTGTTGTCTTTCATTACCCGTGGAATTGCTCAAGACTGATCTGTTCCTCAATCTATTCATCTCAATGACAAACTTTGTTTAAGCACCTATCATTGTTTATTGTTTTGTTGATATCATATTTATTTTACATTTATTAATTTTTTTCCCACTTAACATCTATCTTGTAGTTCCATGTGAAGTCAAATGTCTAACTTTTCATCTCTCTCTCCCTCTCTCCCCTTCCTGCTTCCTTCTTTCATTCCTCATTGACACAGCTCAAGCTGAAATCTTTCACATTTAACCAAAATCTTATTTGGTTCTGAAGACGACCTGCAAGTCCTAATCCTCCTTCAGCAACCGGACACTACGGCCACCTCCTGCACCACAGTGCTCTTCTCTTTTTTTATTCTAATTGTGTTTTACACTAATGTCTTGTTTTTGCACCATTTTTCTATTTTCACCATATTACAGAATTTGAGTAATTTATATATAATTTATGTTTTTGTATGTTGCTTGAGTCTATGTGTCTGTGATGCTGTTACAAATATTTTCATATTCCAGTCTATTGAAATAGTTAGCTCCGCTCTTTGTTCTCTGACTTTGAGTGGAATTCCCCAGCTGCTTAGCGGTTGCTTTGGATGTGTAGTTTCCCCTTTCTTGCTGAACACTTTCTCTCACCTCAGCATCTTGAATGGTGCTCATTGTATTGGCACCCTGTGAGCCACAGATGGATCCTCATAAATAAATGCAAATCAGAGCCAGATGAGGAGTTATTTTCCTCTTTGCCCAATATGCGAGTGCCACTTCCTGTGCAGCCACTGAGAAAGCTCTGATACTTTCAGTGTTTATTTAAAGAGGCAGCTTCCACAAACCCAATATAGAATTTTAAGATCAGTTGTCATTGGTGTTTGGGCCTTTTGTTTCCCTGAATGATTTCAAGATGATTTAAGGTATGGGGAGAATGGTTTTAATGGGAACCTGAGGGGTAACTTCTTTACACAAAGGATGGTGGGTGCATGGAACAAGCTACTGGAGGAGGTAGTTGAGGCAGGTACTATCGCAATATTTAAGAAACATTTAGACAGGTACACGGACAGGATAGGTTTAGAGGCATACGTGCCAAAAGCAGGCAGGTGAGACCAGGTGAGGGGCATGCTGGTCAGTTTGGGCTAGCTGGGCCGAAGGGCCTGTTTCCACACTGTATAACTGTATTGCTGCTAGACATTCAGAGCTTTAGGCTGCTAACTTTGTACTGACATGGGAATCATATAGTCCTGTTGCTGGTGGGAAACCAAACAGTGGAATGTACGATATCTGGGATGCTGCAGCACCAAACTTATTTACAAAATGGGTTCTACGCCCAGCCACTCACAGACTGTTTCTGTTGGATATTTGCTGCGGCAGAAACTCCACTGCGCGAGTGATTTTCATACTGTGGTGCCTGTCTTGTTGCTTCTGGTCTATTCAAAAATGTAAGTACCACCCCTCTAATTTGTGACTTTAATTGGCTGCCAACCCAGATTTTCAACGAACCTCTTCTTCTTGCATATGGCGTGCACAGCCTAAAGTTGTAGATCAAGGGTAGACATCCAGGCCAGGACAGTATCAGTTACTGGATGGATGGCTTTGATGCCACCAGGGAAAAGCCTCAGTGGCCAGTCATTCACGATGTTTCAACTAACTAACTGATGATGAAAATAATTGAGGCCAGCCATCAACATTGCACGGGATTCCACATGTCTTTGGTTTAGCAACCTCCTCTCTCGCTGCCCTCCCTATGGAATTCCATATTATTGAATTACATAGTTGTTGCTTTGCATACCAACTGCCCAGTTTACATACAGTCACTGTCAAGATCAAGAATGACTTTGTTCCACATTGGTTGTGTGGGTTCTGAAGTGGCTGATAAGCCTTTGCAGGGGCCACAGTCTCTTCTACAGATGAGGTAGCTGATGGCTGATAGTTAAAGTAAGTGATGGATCACAGACACAGGCTGTTTGGTGCAGCAGTCCTTGCTGACTATTAAGTAACCATTACACTAATCCTATTGACCAGCACTTGGTCTATAATGATTAATATGTTGGTGAGGCAAATGCTCATCTAAATACCACTTAAATGGTGAGAATACCTGCCTCCATTAACCTCAGAGTATTCTCCAGATTCCACCATCTTCAACAAATTCTCCAGATTCCCCCTATAAAAGTGTGCTCTCTATTTCAGATATTTCTTATATGGGGAACAGATTCATACCATCTATGCCCCTACTTATATTGCACCCTTCTAGTACCCTAGCACTGACCAGCACGGTCTATAGTGGTCAATATGTGGCAGGTACAGGATACTGAGTTGGATGATCAGCCATGATCATATTGAATGGTGGTGCAGGCTCGAAGGGCCGAATGGCCTACTCCTGCACCTATTTTTCTATGTTTCTATGTTTTCTGTTTCTAATTGTATAATCTAAAAGATTGTAGTTTCATAACGTGAATTCATTTCTACACCAAGGAACTACTTTCTTACATCAGAAAAGATCAAAGCAATGTGAAGTTTTCATCAACAAATCCTTATCACACGTTTGTATTCTTGTTTAGTCAGGATAATTAGCTTTTAGAGTGATCATTTTGTGTGCTCACACTTTGTAGTGTAAACTTTGTACTGTACATGACACTGTGTACTGTACATGACACTATGTACTGTACATGACACTGTGTACTGTACATGACATTGTGTACTGTACATGACACTGTGTACTGTACATGACACTGTGTACTGTACATGACATTGTGTACTGTACATGACACTGTGTACTATACATGACATTGTGTACTGTACATGACATTGTGTACTGTACATGACATTGTGTACTGTACATGACACTGTGTACTGTACATGACACTGTGTACTGTACATGACACTGTGTACTGTACATGACACTGTGTACTGTACATGACACTGTACTGTACATGACATTGTGTACTGTACATGACATTGTGTACTGTACATGACACTGTACTGTACATGACATTGTGTACTGTACATGACATTGTGTACTGTACATGACACTGTACTGTACATGACATTGTGTACTGTACATGACACTACTGTACATGACACTGTACTGTACATGACTGTGTACTGTACATGACATTGTGTACTGTACATGGCACTGTACTGTACATGACACTACTGTACATGACCCTGTGTGTACTGTACATGACATTGTGTACTGTACATGACACTGTACTGTACATGACACTACTGTACATGACATTGTGTACTGTACATGACTGTGTACTGTACATGACACTGTGTACTGTACATGACACTGTACTGTACATGACACTACTGTACATGACTGTGTACTGTGTACATGACACTGTACTGTACATGACACTGTGTACTGTACATGACACTGTGTACTGTACATGACTGTGTATTGTACATGACACTGTGTGTACTGTACATGACACTGTGTACTGTACATGACTGTGTATTGTACATGACCCTGTGTGTACTGTACATGACATTGTGTACTGTACATGACTGTGTACTGTACATGACACTGTGTACTGTACATGACACTGTACTGTACATGACACTGTGTACTGTACATGACACTGTGTACTGTACATGACACTGTGTGTACTGTACATGACACTGTACTGTACATGACATTGTGTACTGTACATGACACTACTGTACATGACCCTGTGTATACTGTACATGACACTGTACTGCACATGAATGTACTGTACATGAAACTGTATGTATGTGGACAAGCATTTTTTATTTTGCCTCAGAACATGTGTGGTTCATAATTGCAAAATATATTTCAATGTCTATTTTTGGTTAAAATTAATATTTTTAGATTTTGATTATAATTTTCAACGAATATTATTTGGAGGTTACTTTTTGCTTACTGTAGTTAAACTTTTGAATTGTGTTTTCCTTCATTTTCACAATGTGTTCACCAGGCCAGTGTTAATTGTCCATCTGTCACTGCCTTTGAGAAGGTGCTGGCGAATCATCTTCCCAAATAGCTGCATTCCTTCTGGTGGAGGGATTCACAAGCCCTTCTTGAAAGTAGAGGTTGCAAGATTGATATTTGGTGTTAGAGTAGTCCAACTGCATTAAGCGTGTGGAGCCAGTGCAAGATGTGCCAGTGGGAGAGGAAGTGAATGTTGAGAATGAGGGACTGAGTTTTGCCCATTCTGAAAGTTTGCTCAGGTTAATGGGCGGTTGAGTTCAGACCAGTGCCTCTTGCTGAAAATTACTGATGTTTGGTCATCATGTAATGATAGCATTTTTAATATGTTATTCATGAATCATCTGTTTCATACATCAATTGAAAAAGTTCCATCTTTCTGCGTTGGAACAATGTGATGGTATAATGTTACTGGAATGCTGCCTGGCAGTTACTATGTCTAGTATCGGCAGCAACATTGTGTATCACAACTTCTCTTCATTGTTTCAACATTTTATATCATTTTCTTTGGTTCCTTCTAAAACTCAGGTGAATATGTAAAGAATAAGCTTCTAATGGCTATTTACTCCTTCAAGTCTGCCCCAATGTAGATATGATGCCTGTAACATCACAATAAGATGCTTCCTTGTTGCACAAAGTCATTTATTAACAAGCAACAAAAGTACTAAAAAGCCACGATCCTTTTGTGAAGACTATATTTTTTATTATTTTGGATTTATTAATCTTGTTAATGCAGCTTGAATGCCTGATTGGAATTCATCATAAACCTGAAGGAAGTTATGAACTAGAACTCAAGTTCATTTTTATTGACTCAAACTACATACATTTTTGCTCTTTATGATGTAAGTTGATAGTAGTTGATCCTGCCTAAATGCCTAACTCCAGTGCGTAACCCAGACGTCAGGGTTTAGTCCATTTCTCCAGTTTATCTCAATCTCATACAAGAGCAATGCCTGCTTTGATTCTAATATGAGTACATTTTCATATCCGACACCAAGTGAAAGTGAGTGTTTCGGTAAGTACTGTAGCTTTATTTGCAGTTGTTGAATAAATCTGTCTTCCTCAAAAATTAATAAATGAACTATTATAGTGATAGTGACACAATTTGGAGTGTCATTTTTTTGGACACCTGCAATTAATTCTTTTTTTTTTAACCTTGCTAATTATTTAGAAAACGGGAGTGATTACTACTGTGGAGGCCCACAGTCGATATCCATCTGTCATTGAATTTGGGAAGTATGAAATCCATACTTGGTATTCTTCACCATATCCACAAGAGTACGCAAGGTAATATTCCACACATTCTGTTATTCTAAAAGTTTCACGTACATGTGGAAGAAGCCCACATGTGGAAGAATTAATTCAACTTCATTAGGTAACTGCATTTAGACAATAGACAATAGGTGCAGGAATGGACCATTCGGCCCTTCGAGCCGGCACCACCATTCACTGTGATCATGGATGATCATCCACATTCAGTACCCCGTTCCTGCCTTCTCACCATATCCCCTGACTCAGCTATCTTTAAAGAGCTCTATCTAATTCTCTGCCCACTCACCTAATCTGTCCAAGTCACCCTGCATCCTCATAGCATCCTCCCCACAGTTCACACTGCCACCCAGCTTTGTGTTATCTGCAAATTTGCTAATGTTTCTTTGAATCCCTTCATATAAATCATTGATGTATATTGTAAATAGCTGCGGTCCCACCATGGTGCCTTGCGGTACCCCACTAGTCACTGCCTGCCATTCTGAAAGGGACCCGTTAATCCCTACTCTTTGTTTCCTGTCTACCAATCAATTTTCTATCCATGTCAGTACCCTATCCCCAAAATACATGTGCTCTGATTTTGCCCACTAATCTCCTATGTGGGACCTTATCAAAGGCTTTCTGAAAGTCCAGGTACATTACATCCACTGGCTCTCCCTTGTCCATTTTCCTAGTTACATCCTCAAAAAATTCCAGAAGATTGGTCAAGCATGATTTCCCCTTCGTAAATCCATGGTGACTTGGACAGATCCTGTTACTGCTATGCTGTTACTGTTAGCTGAGGCTGCAATCTGCCTTGTTTGTCCTTATATTTTGTTCATTGCATTTTTTAAATAATCCCAATATTGTATTGTGTATTATTACACACATAATATCTTGCTGAAGAGTCAATGACTTACATTATTGTCAGCTCTTAAACGCACTGAAGTCGTGTTTTTGGAAATGTATTTTGGTTATTGGTGAAGTCAAATGGGAAGCAGTCCAAACTGGATTTACACTCTGTTTACTTGGTTATGTAACAGTAAAATATTAATATATACAATGTATTAGCATTTTTATTGAGAGACAGTAAACTGGATCTCTTGCAGTATATATCCATACTAAAGATTTCACCGTACACAACAAATTTATGCAATTGATCCTGCAGTGTTTTACTTTGATAATCTCTAAAGTGTTGTAGACTGGTGGTCAAAGCACATGCTTCAGAAATCCAAACTGGTATAGGGCAGTCCCACATGCTGCTTGGATGAATTGAACTGTGGCTTCCGATGCCTGTGAAAAAGTCATAAACAGAATAAACTAATCTCATCACTTACCCTTCTGTTCACAATAAGAAACATGCTGATTATAGTTGAATGGCGTTGCCAAGAAACAAATATAATGAACATTAATGTGTTGAATGTCTCTAAATGCCTGTACATGTTAGGAGCCCTAAGCCACTTTACTAGGACTCGATAATCTCATCTCTAGACTATTCATACAATTCAATTGTTTTAACTTCCTGACCAAGAAGTAGAGATACACATTACTAAATTAAAGGCCAATAATTTCCAGCAAATTATGGTTTTAATTTCCTTTAAAAAAAAAACTGAACATTTGTTCCTTGTTTTACCAGTAAGCAGAATACCATTGTCAGAGATTATATTTATTGCTGTCAAGAGAGACAAGTTGATCTTGTACGCGAAGGGCAGAAACTGTAAGCGTTCTTCAAAATTTGGAAGTCTTATGCTTCGATACACAGTAATTTTGACTTCTCTTACTGATGAACAAGCTGTAAACACAATGGCTATTATACACCCAGTTATACAAAATGTATAAAATGCACTTGCGATGCTCACCCTCACACACAGAGTTACAAACAAATAAACTGTTTAGTGATTAATAAGTTAGGTATTAACATACTTCCAATATTTTTTTGTAGGCTCTTAAAGCTTTACCTTTGTGAATTTTGTCTGAAGTACATGAAGAGTCAGAACATTTTGCATAGGCACACCAAGAAATGTGGCTGGTACCATCCACCTGCTAATGAAATATACCGGAAACAAGATCTGTCAGTATTTGAGGTAAAGTATTAAAAGTTTAGCTATAGTTTCTGTTGAAAATAATTCCATCTTGTGACTTTGTAGTGGCGTTGATGCTAGAATTATACTTTGAATTGTTTTTTGGTTATTACTCGTTTAGTAAAACGCTGTAAATACAACCCATTTCTTGAACAATTCACCACCTTTGTAGAAGCAGTTATCTCGCTTTATTCATACAGAGTAAAATCAATATGCGGGGGAACCAGCGGCGTCACACACACACACAGGTGGGGGGGGGGGAGAAGGGAGGGGAGAGGGGGGAGGGGGAGAGAGAGTGGAGGGGAGAGAGAGAGGGGGGAAGGGGAGAGAGGGGGTGGAGGGAGGGAGAGTAGAGGGGGGAGAGGAGTGGGAAGAGAGGAGGTGGGGAGGAGGCTAGTGGGGAGGGGGGGCAGAGGGTATCGGGGGGAGAGAGAGAGGAGGGGAATGGAGGGAGGGAGGGGGAGAGAGAGTAGAGGGGGAGAGAGGAGGGGAGGGGGTGGAGGAGGGTAATGGGGAGGGGGCAGAGGGTGGGAGGGGGAGGGAGATAGAGGAGGGGGATTAAAGGGGGGGTAGAGGGGAGGGGACGGAGGGAGGGAGGGGGAGAGGGGGTAGAGGGGGGAGGGAGGGGGAGAGAGGAGGGGGTGAGAGAGGGGGAGGGAAGAGGAGGAGGGAAGAGGAGAGGGGGGAGAGGTAGCGGGGTAGAGGGGGATGGAGAGGGAGAGAGGAGGGGAGAGAGTGGGGTAGAGGGGCGGAGTGTGGAGGGGTGGGGGGAGAGAGGGGACGGAGGCACGGGGGGGGAAGAGGGGGAGGGACGGGAGGGGTGGGGGTGAGAAGAGGATGGGGGAGATGTGGAGGGGAGCCGGGCGTGTGAATGGGCTGCAAAAAGCGGAGATAGTCCGGGGAGAGAGTACAGGGCGCATCAAACTGGAAACCCGGGTAGCGGCGGGGGTTGGGGGGTGGGGGGGGGCAGTATAGGAGCGGTCACCAGCGGGAGGGAGGTGGCGGGGGAGGGGCGTGACTTCACTCGCTGCGCAAGTTCTTCATCGTGAGCACCGGTGACCTCGGGATCTGCAGAACTTGCTCCTTCTGCTCCTTTTGAAGAACGGTGGGAGAGGGTGGTGACGTAACTCGTGGAAAACAGCGCGCCTGCGTGTTGACAGCAGCTGCTTTAATATAGAGCCTGTGGGGGGGAGGGGGGGCACGAGCAAAGGCATTGTGACGTCATCAGCTGGCCAGTGGTTAGATTTGGGGGGAAAAAGTCAGATTTGTGAACAGTTTTAGTAAAAATCTCGGGAAATAATGAACCAAAGGAGGAGATGTGAATCAAAGCCAAAAAAAAAAACACACACACACTTTTAATAAGTACTAGACTACACACGGGAGGGCTGGTCGCCCAACGCAATATTCCACCTCTCCACCATTTCCAATATTGCTGGCCAGTGGGGCGGGGTGCTTTCTGGAGCGCTGGTGTTGTGGGCCGAATGGACTGGTTTCCAGAGGGCAAGTATGCACATTGTGGGCCAAATGGATTCTTGGGCTGGCAGCTCAGTCACTCAGGCCTGATGGGCTGGCAGCTCAAGTCACTCGGGCCTGGTGGGCTGGCAGCTCAGAAACTGCCAGAAATTTTGCCCAAACCAGGTGAGAGACTCTGTGTGAGAGAGAAGGGGGAGAGGGTGGAGAATCAATTTTAGACATTTTTCATCTTTTTCTGCAGATCACAGCAATGAAGGAGAAAGTCTATCCTGGCCTGGATCTCACAGGGAGCAAATGAAGGGAGGGAGAAAAATACTGGGGTGAGGTTTAATACTTGCAGGGGGAATACTTACTGATGGGCCGAAGGGACTCCTGGGCTAGTACAGGCCTGATGGGCCAAAGGATGATATCTCAGTGAAAGGCACTTTTTCTGGACTTTTCCTGGCCTGGCACAAGCCTTTTGGGCCAAAATACTCCTCCTGGGCTATTATGGGCATTTTGGGCAAAAGGGACTGGTTTTGAGGCTAATAGAAGCCTTGTGGGCCAAAATTAGTGGTTTAAGGCAGGCCAAACAACTCCATTTCATTTCCAATTGCATTGCAGTTTCAAGCACTGGGCAGGCCGAATAGCTCATTCATTTTCATTTCACTTCCATTGCCATTGCAGTTTCAAGCACAGGGCAGGCTCAAGCCAAACAGCTGATTGCATTTTCACTTTGTTTCCATTGCCATTGCACTTTCCAGCACAGGTCAGACTCAAGCCAAACAGCTCATTGCATTTTCACTTCATTTCCATTCCCATTGTAGTTTCAAGCACAGGGCAGGCCAAACTACGCATTTATTTTATTATTTTTTTTTTTTATTATTTATTTCGAACAGAATAAATGAATAAAAAGCAAGTGTGAAACAGCATACAAAAAACAAAACAAGAATATTTATAAAGTGTCATAAACAATATCTATAAATAAATGAAATCGTATGTGTCCAAAAAGGACACATTAAGGGCTTACAAATCATTTTCATTAAGGGCTAATAAATAATTTATTCAAGTATGTTGCATACTCACAATGTTCTGTAGTTTCCCAGATCAGACAGAGAATCGTGACCTCTCCCTCGCCATCTTGCAGACAGAGTCACGCCCACACTTCCGGGTTTTATAGTCCCTTCCCCCTCCCACCGGAAGGGGCGTGGCCTTCATGGCGGTGATTGACAGGAGAGAGAATCTCAAGATTTTTTAAACACTAAAAAGTAT
Organism: Amblyraja radiata; assembly: GCF_010909765.2. Classification (NCBI taxonomy): domain Eukaryota; kingdom Metazoa; phylum Chordata; class Chondrichthyes; order Rajiformes; family Rajidae; genus Amblyraja; species Amblyraja radiata. Next base: position 285,003 of record NC_045992.1, read on the forward strand.
TTTATTTTTCATCGATGGGAAAAATCCTCGGGACCTGCGCAGCGGAGGAGGACTCTGAGTAAGATGGCCAAAAAATCACAGCCATATGTGGTCGCGTTTTTTCTAAAATCAAAGCACAGTGCAAACAGGAAGTGGTCAAGATGAGACTTTTAATTATATAGATATAATTAAATTCATGAGGTCATTTTTCAATTTGAGGATTAGTTCATGAGATAGAGGCAGCCTTCAGCAAGGGAACAATTATTTAATAATGGCTTGTGTGTTAGGGCAGCACAGTGTTGCAGTAGTAGAGTTGCTGCCTTATAGTGTTAGAGATCTGGGTTTGTATGTTCTCCCTGTGAGAACTATATGTTCTCCATGTGGTTTTCTCACACATTCCAAAGACGTGCAGGTTTGTAGTCTCCTCAATGACTTCCGTTTTTCAGGCCCCCACTCCCACATCTTTACTTTGTATGTCCAATCACGCTACAGGAAGGTATTAAAGCCCTCCGTTTCTTCCTCGACCGCAGAACCAGCCAATTTCCGTCTACCAATACTCTCCTCCGCCTAGCAGAGCTGGTCCTTACCCTCAACAACTTCTATTTTGACTCCTCCCACTTCCTCCAAATCCAAGGCGTAGCTATGGACACTCGCATGAGCCCTAGCTATGCCTGTCTCTTTGTAGAGTCGGAACAATCCCTGTTCCAGGCGTACACTTGCCCTATCCGCGAACTCTACCTCCGCTACATTGACGACTGCATTGGTGCTACCTACTGCACCCGTGCAGAACTCACCAACTTCATCAACTTCACCACTAATTTCCATCCGGCACTCAAATTCAACTGGACCATCTCCGACATCTCCCTTCCGTTTCTAGATCTCACCGTCTCCATCACAGGAAATAGACTATTGACCGAAATCTACAATAAACATACTGACTTCCATAGCTATCTTAACTACACTTCTTCCCACCCTGCTTCCTGTAAAGACTCTATCTCCTACTCCAATTCCTCCGTATACGCCGCATCTGTGCCCAGGGTGAGCTTTTCCATACTAGGGCATCAGAGATGTCCTAATTCTTTAGGAAATGGGGGTTCCCCTCTTCCATTATAGATGAGGCTCTCACTAGGATCTCCTCAATATCCCGCAGCTCCAGTCTTACTCCCCCTCCCCCCATTCGTAACAAGGCCTGAGTCCCCCTTGTCCACACCTTCCACCCCATCAGCCGTCGCATACAGCATATAATCCTCCAACATTTTCGCCACCTCCAACGGGATCCCATTACTGACCACATCTTCCCATCTCCTCCCCTTTCTGCTTTCCGCAGAGACCGTTCCCTCCGAAACTCCCTGGCCAACTCGTCCCTTCCCAACCAAGCCACTCCCTCCCCGGGTACTTCCCCCTGCAACTGTAGTAGATGCAACACCTGTCCCTTTACCTCCCCCCTCAACTCCATCCAAGGACCCAAACAGTCTTCCCAGGTGAGGCAGAGGTACACTTGCACCCCCTTTGACTTCTCTAACTTCAGATAACCCTTGCTTTCTCTCTCCTTCCCCTTCCTAGTTCTCCCACTAGTCTTACTGTCTCTGTCTGCATTCTATCTTTGTCCCGCCCCCTCCCCTGACATTAGTCTGAAAAAGGGTCTCGACCCGAAATGTCACCCATTCATAGAAACATAGAAATTAGGTGCAGGAGTAGGCCATTCGGCCCTTCGAGCCTGCACCACCATTCAATATGATCATGGCTGATCATCCAACTCAGTATCCCGTACCTGCCTTCTCTCCATACCGTCTGATCCACTTAGCCACAAGGGCCACATCTAACTCCCTCTTAAATATAGCCAATGAACTGGCCTCAACTACCCTCTGTGGCAGAGAGTTCCAGAGATTCACCACTCTCTGTGTGAAAAACGTTTTTCTCATCTCGGTTTTAAAGGATTTCCCCCTTATCCTTAAGCTGTGACCCCTTGTCCTGGACTTCCCCAACATCGGGAACAATCTTCCTGCATCTAGCCTGTCCAACCCCTTAAGAATTTTGTAAGTTTCTATAAGATCCCCTCTCAATCTCCTAAATTCTAGAGAGTATAAACCAAGTCTATCCAGCCTTTCTTCATAAGACAGTCCTGACATCCCAGGAATCAGTCTGGTGAACCTTCTCTGCACTCCCTCTATGGCAATAATGTCCTTCCTCAGATTTGGAGACCAAAACTGTACGCAATACTCCAGGTGTGGTCTCACCAAGACCCTGTACAACTGCAGTAGAACCTCCCTGCTCCTATACTCAAATCCTTTTGCTATGAAAGCTAACATACCATTCGCTTTCTTCACTGCCTGCTGCACCTGCATGCCTACTTTCAATGACTGGTGTACCATGACACCCAGGTCTCGCTGCATCTCCCCTTTTCCTAATCGTCCACTATTTAGATAATAGTCTGCTTTCCTGTTTTTGCCACCAAAATGGATAACCTCACATTTATCCACATTATACTGCATCTGCCAAACATTTGCCCACTCACCCAGCCTATCCAAGTCACCTTGCAGTCTCCTAGCATCCTCCTCACAGCTAACACTGCCCCCCAGCTTAGTGTCATCCGCAAACTTGGAGATATTGCCTTCAATTCCCTCATCCAGATCATTAATATATATTGTAAATAGCTGGGGTCCCAGCACTGAGCCTTGCGGTACCCCACTAGTCACTGCCCGCCATTGTGAAAAGGACCCGTTTACTCCTACTCTTTGCTTCCTGTTTGTCAGCCAGTTCTCTATCCACATCAATACTGAACCCCCAATGCCGTGTGCTTTAAGTTTGTATACTAATCTTTTATGTGGGACCTTGTCGAAAGCCTTCTGGAAGTCTAGATACACCACATCCACTGGTTCTCCCCTATCCACGCAACTAGTTACATCCTCGAAAAATTCTATAAGATTCGTCAGACATGATTTACCTTTCGTAAATCCATGCTGACTTTGTCCAATGATTTCACCACTTTCCAAATGTGCTGCTATCCCATCTTTAATAACTGACTAGCAGTTTCCCCACTACCGATGTTAGACTAACTGGTCTGTAATTCCCCGTTTTCTCTCTCCCTCCCTTCTTAAAAAGTGGGGTTACGTTTGCTACCCGCCAATCCTCAGGAACTACTCCAGAATCTAAAGAGTTTTGAAAGATTATTACTAATGCATCCACTATTTCTGGAGCTACTTCCTTAAGTACTCTGGGATGCAGCCTATCTGGCCCTGGGGATTTATCGGCCTTTAATCCATTCAATTTACCCAACACCACTTCCCGACTAACCTGGATTTCACTCAATTCCTCCAACTCCTTTGACCCACGGTCCCCTGCTATTTCCGGCAGATTATTTATGTCTTCCTTAGTGAAGACGGAACCAAAGTAGTTATTCAATTGGTCCGCCATATCCTTGTTCCCCATGATCAACTCACCTGTTTCTGACTGCAAGGGACCTACATTTGTTTTAACTAATCTCTTTCTTTTCACATATCTATAAAAACTTTTGCAGTCAGTTTTTATGTTCCCTGCCAGTTTTCTTTCATAATCTATTTTTCCTTTCCTAATTAAGCCCTTTGTCCTCCTCTGCTGGTCTCTGAATTTCTCCCAGTCCTCTGGTATGCTGCTTTTTCTGGCTAATTTGTACGCATCATCCTTCGCTTTGATACTATCCCTGATTTCCCTTGTTATCCACGGATGCACTACCTTCCCTGATTTATTCTTTTGCCAAACTGGGATGAACAATTTTTGTAGTTCATCCATGCAGTCTTTAAATGTCTTCCATTGCATATCCACCGTCAACCCTTTTAGAATTAATTGCCAGTCAATCTTGGCCAATTCACGTCTCATACCCTCAAAGTTACCTTTCTTTAAGTTCAGAACCATTGTTTCTGAATTAACAATGTCACTCTCCATCCTAATGAAGAACTCAACCATATTATGGTCACTCTTGCCCAAGGGGGCACGTACAACAAGACTGCTAACTAACCCTTCCTCATTACTCAATACCCAGACTAAAATAGCCTGCTCTCTCGTTGGTTCCTCTACATGTTGATTTAGATAACTATCCCGCATATATTCCAAGAAATCCTCTTCCTCAGCACCCCTGCCAATTTGATTCACCCAATCTATATGTAGATTGAAGTCACCCATTATAACTGTTTTGCCTTTGTCGCACGCATTTCTAATTTCCTGTTTGATACCATCTCCAACTTCACTACTACTGTTAGGTGGCCTGTACACGACACCCACCAACGTTTTCTGCCCCTTAGTGTTTCGCAGCTCTACCCATACCGATTCCACATCCTCCAAACTAATGTCCTTCCTTTCCATTGCGTTAATCTCCTCTCTAACCAGCAACGCTACCCCACCTCCTTTTCCTTTCTCTCTATCCCTCCTGAATATTGAATATCCCTGGATGTTCAGCTCCCAGCCTTGGTCACCCTGGAGCCATGTCTCCGTGATCCCAACTATATCGTAATCATTAATGGCTATCTGCACGTTCAACTCATCCACCTTATTACGAATACTCCTTGCATTGAGACACAAAGCCTTCAGGCTTGTTTTTACAACGCTCTTACCCCTTATACAATTATGTTGAAAAGTGGCCCTTTTTGATTTTTGCCCTAGTTTTGTCTGCCTGCCACTTTTACTTTTCACCTTGCTACCTATTGCTTCTACCCTCATTTTACACCCCCCTGCCTCTCTGCTCTTGTACCCATCCCCCTGCCACATTAGTTTAGATCCTCCCCGACAGCACTAGCAAACACTCCCCCAAGGACATTGGTTCCATTCCAGCCCAGGTGCAGACCGTCCTGTTTGTACTGGTCCCACCTCCCCCAGAACTGGTTCCAATGCCCTAAAAATTTGAATCCCTCCCCCTTGCACCATTTTTCAAGCCACGTATTCATCTGCAATATCCTCCTATTTCTACTCTGGCCCGTGGTACTGGTAGTAATCCAGAGATTATTACCTTTGAGGTCCTACTTTTAAGTTCCTTCTCTCCAGAGATGCTGCCTGACCCGCTGAGTTACGGCAGCATTTTGTGACAACCTTCGATTTAAACCAGCATCTTTCTTACACAGGTTTGTGGGTAAATTGTCCCTAGTTTGTCGGATAGAACTAGTGTACAGGTGATTGCAGATTGGAGCGGACACTGTGGCATAATGGGCCTGTTTCCACACAGTATCTCTAAAACTAACAACAAAGCTTGTTGTAATTACACTATGCATTGACCTGGAACTAGCATTTATTTTATTGAAGCCCAAACAGACAGGCAATAATCGAGAGAGTGTTATCCTGAAAGCTGTTTGTCATGGAGTCTCAATAAAATGTGACCATATTCTATGCAACACAAATGTGCCGAAATTGATTTATTGTAAATTTTAATGCTGCATCCATTATAAAATGCTGGAGTAACTCAGCAGTTTCAGGCAGCATCCATGGAGAACATGGATATGTGATGTTTTGGGTCGGGACCCTTCAGACTGCAGGGATGGCAATGAATAGTCCAAATGGAAACTGTACTTCGACCTGTCCAGGTCTCTTGGGAATGCTGCCTGACCCACTGAGTTACTTCAGCATTTCCTTGGAAATCCAGCATCTGCAATTCCTTGTTTCTAGGCTTTGTGCCTAAGATGGCATTTCAAATTATTGTAGTTTAATGATAAAGTTTGTGCATAACTGCCTTTTCAAAGAAAGCTATGTTAATAAATGCCCAAAACAGTTTTAATCTGCGGAATTAGAAAGCAATATATTTGAGAAAAAATACCAGTAATTATTTTTGGAGGAAGAAGATAATTTTTTGATGATGATCCCAGCCTACAATTCCATTTACAGGTTGATGGAAATATCAGTACGATCTACTGCCAAAATCTCTGTCTGTTGGCCAAGCTTTTCCTGGACCACAAGACACTTTACTATGATGTTGAGCCATTTCTTTTCTACGTGTTAACTAAAAATGATGAAAAGGGCTGTCATCTTGTTGGCTACTTCTCGAAGGTAAGTGTTTCAGATGTAAATTATCAAATAATAGACAATAGACAAATGGTGCAGGAGAAGGGCATTCGGCCCTTCGGTCCAAAGACAGGCAGCTCGATGTGTTACTAACACCTATGAGAGAGAGAAGCGAGTGTCACCAAACTTCTGAATTCACTGGGGTGGAACCCTCTCCAAGACAGACGTGAAGCTCACCGTTTGACCTGTTTTTACAAAATGTTAAATGGTCAGCTCGACATAGATTACAAGACCTACACAAAACCCAAACCAATTAGGAGCAGACGAGGGCATTCGATCCAATTTGTGATCCCAGCTACAAAGACAGATGTGTACAGCAATTCGTTCTTCCCCCGCACAATTAAAGCATGGAATAATCTCCACCCTACTATAGTTACCCAACCAGATGCAACTAAATTTAAAGTAGCTCTTTCTTCCCAATAACCCTTTCTGGCTTAAGCCCTCCCTTCAATACCTCCAGTTTAAATTCCATTTGGAATATTTTGGAGGACCAAGAAACCAAGAGCCAGCACCACCATTCAATGTGATCATGGCTGATCATCCCCAATCAGTACCCTGTTCCTGCCTTCTCCCCATATCCCCTGACTCCGCTATTTTTAAGAGCCCTATCTAACTCTCTTGAAAGCATCCAGAGAACCTGTATCCACCGCCCTCTGAGGCAGAGAATTCCACAGACTCACCACTCTCTGTGAGAAAAAGTGTTTCCTCATCTCCGTTCTAAATGGCTTACTCCTTATTCTTAAACTGTGGCCCCTGGTTCTGGTCTCCCCCAACATCGGGAACATGTTTCCTGCCTCTAGCGTGTCCAAGCCCTTAACAATCTTATATGTTTCAATGAGATACCCTCTCATCCTTCTAAACTCCAGAGTGTACAAGCCCAGCTGCTCCATTCTCTCAGCATATGACAGTCCCGCCATCCCGGGAATTAACCTTGTCAACCTACACTGCACTCCCTTAATAGCAAGAATGTCCTTCCTCAAATTAGGGGACCAAAACTGCACACAATACTCCAGATGTGGTTTCACTAGGACTCTGTACAAATGTAGAAGGACCTCTTTGCTATATGTTCGATTCCTCTTGTTATATAGGCCAACATGCCATTCGCTTTCTTCACATGAGAATGTACCTGCTGAATAGCCATACAATTGGCAGGTGATATTTAATACAGAAGAGTACAAAGTGATGCATTTGGATGGGAATTGGGACCAAATGACACAATTCAGGAGGGTAACCAAAGAGATTGTGTGATATATATATATATCAGGAATGAATAGAATATAATGAATAGAATAGTATGCCTTTTATTGTCATTCAAACAGCTTGGTTTGAACAAAATTGCATTTTCTACAGTCTTAACAATTACAAAAAAAAACCAAGACCCACACTTAACACAATTTACACAAACATCCATCACAGTGAATCTCCAACACCTCCTCACTGTGATGGAAGGCAAAAGTCTTATCTCCTCCCTTGTTCTTTCCCCGCGGTCCAGCAGTCCAACTGCAGCGTCGAGGCGAACTGGGGCTTCCGATGTTAAAGCCCCCGGCGGACGATGGGCAGTCCTGTGGCCGGTTAAGCCGCGCCGGGTGTTTTTAGGCCCCGGCTCCGAGTCCTTTTACCCCGTGATTCCGGCGGGAGAAGTTGCCGTTGTGGGAGCTCCGAAAAGTGGTCTCCCACCAGGAACCTGTGAGCTCCCGATGTTACCGTCCACAGGGCCTGCGGCCGGAGCTTCCGAAGTTCCGAAGTCGGGTCGCAGCCGAGTGCCACCACAGCTCCTCTCGCTCCGAAGTCGGCCAGGCTCCACAATGTTAGGCCCAACGACATCGGACACCCGACAGGGAAAAAGTCGGGACCCCGAACAGGGAAGAGATTAAACGGTTAACAGCTAAAAAAATAATAAAACTAGAATCAAAACATACAGAAGGGCCTTGACCCAAAACGTCACCTATCCATGTGCTCTGGAAATGCTGCCTGATCAGCTGAGTTGCTCCAGCACCTAGTGTCCATGTGAAAAATATTCTAACTGTCTGCTCCATGTGTGTCTCTTATAATTTGAACTGTTCTTCCTCAGCCTTCTTTACTCCAGTGAAAAAGAGCCCACCCTTTCTAGTATTTTCCCATAACTGAAATCCTGCACACAGTACTTCAAATATCAGTGTTTAGTAACGTTACAGCATAACATCCCAAATGTTATATTCCATGCCCTTCCTCAGCTGCGAAGGCAAGCATGACATTTGCTGTGTTGCCACTTTCAAGAAACCATCGACATGAGCCCCAAGGTTCAACAACAGAGATGACAATTTGGATCTGACTGAAAACAACATAGATCATCAACTGTCGTTATTATTCGCTATCAGTGTTTGCCGAGGTTGCTGTGACATTAGACAAGGGCAGTGTTGGGTAATACATGTTGTCAGCGTCGCTGAGCACTGACCAACCATGTCTATTTCTCCGTCCCCCAGGAAAAGCTTTGCCAGCAGAAGTACAATGTCTCCTGTATAATGATCATGCCCCAGTACCAAAGGCAAGGCTTTGGAAGGTTCCTGATTGATTTCAGTAAGTGCTTTGCTTTGTTTGAAACAGTGTTCCAATAATGTGAATGTTAGTTCATAAATAATGGAATTTAAAAATTGATAAATGTGTACATTTTACTTTTGTTGTAACTGCTTTGATTTTTGCCTCATTAAATATGTCAATTCCCCGGCTCGGGAGCTGACATCCCCCGATGCAATTGCCTGATCGCCCTGACGCGGGGGGGCCTGACCGCCCTGACGCGGGGGGCCTGACCGCGGGCTACGGGGGGCCTGATCCACCTGACGCGGGGGGCCTGATCGCCCTGACGCGGGGGGCCTGACCGCCCTGACGCGGGGGGCCTGACCGCGGGCTACGGGGGGCCTGATCGCCCTGACGCAGGAGCCTGATCGCCCTGACGCGGGGGGGCCTGACCGCGGGCTACGGGGGGCCTGATCGCCCTGACGCAGGAGCCTGATCGCCCTGACGCGGGGGGCCTGACCGCGGGCTACGGGGGGCCTGATCGCCCTGACGCGGGGGGGCCTGATCGCCCTGACGCGGGGGGGCCTGACCGCGGGCTACAGGGGGCCTGATCGCCCTGACGCGGGGGGGCCTGATCGCCCTGACGCGGGGGGGCCTGATCGCCCTGACACGGGGGGCCTGACCGCGGGCTACGGGAGCCAAGATCGTCTAGGCGACCAACAAAGAAGGGAAGAGATTGAACTTGTTTTTTTCGCCTTCCATCACAGTGGAATGTGGAGGAGTCACTGTGGTGGATGATTATGTTAAAATGTATTTTGTGTGTCTTGTTGCTTTTTATTGGTATGACTATGGCAAATCAAATTCCTCGTATGTTGCAAAACATACTTGGCTAATAAAGTATGATTATGATTATTATTGTGATAAGTGGTAAAATGCCCCAAATAACCTAAAAATAGACACACAGTGCTGGTGTAACATTTTTTTAGCAGTTACTTCTTTCTACAGGTCCTCGTGTCTCTAAATAACCTGCATTTGCTTTTGTTTCTGTATTCTCATTAATGGCATTTTCTATGATCCTTATAGGCTACTTACTTTCAAGGCAAGAAGGGCAGGCAGGATCACCTGAAAAACCCCTGTCTGACTTGGGACGACTTTCATATCTGGCATATTGGAAGAGCGTGATACTAGAATATCTGCAACGTCATCAGGACAAGCAAATCAGTATCAAGGGTATTAGTAGGGAAACGGGAATGTGTCCACATGACATTGCAATGACCCTTCAGCAGCTAAAGATGATCGACAAACAGCAATGCAAGTAGGTATCATATGAAAAAAAAAGAAGTAACAAATTCTTAGGTACGTTTTTGACAAACCTCACGTGCTGGCACTATTTCCCGATTCCTCAATTTATCAAGTGTCTGGCAATCGCATCTTGTTCAATTTGTATTTTGGGATATTTGCAGACTTCAGCTTACATATTCTCTATCTGACAGACCTCCACAGAATAAAGTGGTTATTATTACAATAAAGTTGTGTATGTTGAAGAAGTTGACTATTAAAAAGATATGATTTCACTGGCTATTTGAGAGAATTCTAATGGGTTTGCAACTTGCTCTTTTCCCTGAAGAACTGCAAATGAGAATTCCCACTGCCTCCTCCAGCGGTTTCCCATAGATGCCAAGGATTGAAGAGCTGCTAAAACAGATCTCTCAGAGAATCCTGGCAAATGTACTTTTAGGCTGCAACCAACACCATGAATTCTGAACAAAAGCCTGCACTATAACCATAGTCTGAGTGTAATTTAGAAACGTTATGTGAAGTATATTAGGCTGTTTGAGCCACCCAACAAAGCTTTTATTAATAGTTTCACTATTTGTCCACTAATATATATTTTTACAGCTGGTAGCTACATTTTCCTGGTGACCTCACGCAGTCTATTGTAAAGACTCTTCAGACTCTTTTGGATTCATGGTACACAGTTATTGAGCTGCAGTATGGACTGTAGACACAAAATGCTGGAGTAACTCAGCGGGACAGGCAGCATCTCTGGAGAGAGAATGGGTGACGTTTCGGGTCGAGACCCTTCTTCCGACTGAAATATGGGCTTTTGTTTCTGCACAACTGCTACCTGGCCAATTGAGTGTTACCAACATTTTCTGCTGTTATTACTACTTTAATAATGCTCAACATAAAATTCCAGCTGTTAAAAGAAATTGTATGAGCAATCAGTTGTTGGGACAAATGGGTTGCCTAACAAAAAGTATATTAAACTGTTATGGTGTCTTTTACGGATGGAAAGGTACAAAATCACTGATTTTGACATAAACTTTGGATTTGGAAGCATGACATAGGTAAGAAGTAGTGTTGCATCTCACCACAAAGACAAATGTAGAAGGGGATTTTTGTATGAATGAGCCAAGGAGTTTACATAATTGCAACCATGGGATTGTTTGTCATACAGGTTGCTTCTTTGAGATCAAAGGAAAATCCTCTCCCGATACCCTTCCTAGTCTGATAAGTTACTGCGAACCCTACTTGGTGAGTTATTTGATGAATTAACACAAACTGATGAGCAATGATGTAAACTGCATTTCATTTTGTAGGTTTGTTATTATCCGGAGACAAAAACTCCTTCAGGAACATGTGGGTAAGCTGAATACCACTCCACGGGCCAATAAAGTGGACCAGGAAAGCCTGCGGTGGACTCCTCTGGTCGCTCCCAGTACTGTTGCTTCAGAAGAGGAAATGGAGGTTGAAAAAGAGGTATTTTCAGTGAAGAAAGATTAGATTATGGTACTAAAATGTATTGCATTACAGGCTCTATTTTAAAATATTTTATTTCACATTTAATTTAAGATATTCAGTGATATGTTTGTAATAAACACTTCTCTGACCTTTACTTCACATGTTATAGTCATGAAAGTAAAGAAAAAGTAAAATTGTCCTGCACATTTCCTTTAAACTTTGCCCCTCTCACCTCAAAGCTATGTCCTCTAGTATTTGGTTTTCCTCCTGGGAAGACATTGTTTGGCCGAAGGGTCTGTTCCTGTGCTGCAGTGTTCTGTGTTCTATAGCAGGCGGCTGCGAAACGTCGCCAATTCCTTCTCTCTATAGATGCTGCCTCACCCGTTGAGTTATCCAGCATTTTGTGTCTACCTTCGATTTACCAGCACCTGTAGTTCTTTCTTAAACACAACAGTTGTGATAAATGTCTGGACACAGAATAGGGAGAGAGCAGGGCAGGTTCAACAGTTATTGTATTGAATGGTAGAGCAGGGCAGGTTCAACAGTTATTGTATTGAATGGCAGAGTAGACCAGGGCCTGGTGCATTTCCCCCACCCTTATTTTCTATGTAATCTCTTGCAGATGATTAAGAATTATTGTACCAGATATGAAAGTGGAGCATGTAATTTATGGTAACACTAACTCATGAGGTTCATGGATTTGTATTGATGCATGAAAATCAGATTCTGTGACTGCATCTCTATCGAGTGGCTGACGAACATCATTCAATCAGATCTTATGATTTTTTTCTTGTGATATTTGTAATTCAATTTATTCTCTGTGAAAAGCAGAACTCATTGGCCTTGTCTTTATGTGATGGCTGAAATAGTTTCACCACCTGGTCTAGTTCATGTGACAGCCTTCATGTTAATATGAGCTCTTTGCTCTGCAACACATGATCATCCTCTCATTTCTTAATGGTTTAATTCTGTTCTGGTGGTTGATACCCTTTGGCTATATGCATGTTCCATTACATTTGTCGCTATTATATTTCTTAAAATAGCAACAGTTAAGAAGAAACTTAAAATGGAAAACTGCAGTTATTATAAATATGGAAAGCCAGGATTTTTTTAATCAAAGAAAATAGAGTTGCTTTTTTAATGGAATTATTTTTTTGAAGTACATTATATACCCTGACTAGGATGACATAGACCCTTCTGGTGTCAGAATCCCGAACCATTATAAGCACAAAATGGCATCTGGGGAAATGGCAATATCTAGACATTAACACCTCATCTCAAAGAGTGGCAGATCTGTTAGTCACACAGTTTGTTGAGTTGAAAGGCACTGGATGTAGCATGAAATACATCTCGTGACATAAATCACAGCTCAAGCTGTTGAGCTTTACTTCTGGCAAATGTATTTGAGTTTCTCTGACAAAATTAGTATTCACGTTGTCCACTTGTGACATTTTGTGAAAGCCCATCTTCAGGCAAAACTGTCACCCGACCTCCTGTTATCATGTGTTTGTTCTAAATCTCCCTCTGGATTGATTCAAGTTTTTTGTTTAATTATTTGAATTTGTCTACCTTTAATGTTCTATTTAATTAACAAATAATCCTGACCAAATACTTTTGGCCTACACAGTCTGAAGATGGGTCCCAACCTAAAACATTGTCTGTCCATTTCCTTCCACAGATGCTGCCTGACCCGCTGAGTTCAGCAGTTTGTGCATAATGTGGCTTGTAGTAACACCTTCTTGATATGCTGGGGCAGTGGTGACTGTTGTTAAGGGCAACATTAGGCCAAGTATCAGAATTACAGTTTCCCCCAACAGTCTGTTTTGCTCAGAGATAACTAGAGAGACGGCCATGAAACAATGTATGTATTCCTGTGTATGGTGCTTTCCACTGAATACAAACTTCAGATAAAACTGGAAATACCCCATATATCAGACCCTGTGAAGAAACTCAGTCTTAGTATTTCCTGGAGTCTGAAGAAGGTTCCTGACCCGAAACGTCACCCATCCTTTTTCTCCAGAGACGCTGCCTGAACCGCTGAGTTACTCTAGTACTTGCTCTAGTGCCTGTCTTCTAGTATTTCCTGGTTCTGATTATCAATCATCAAAATTAGGAAAAGTTAGAAATAAAATATGTTCTAAGTTGCACGGAAAGGAATGAGGGAGCAAAAGGGAAGGAATGTGATGGGGTGGAGGGCAGGAGAGGTTGAATGATGAGTGGTGATACCAACTGAAGAGTAAGGTTGAAGCTAGTGAATAATGAATGGGTTCTCGAGGCAAAGGGAACTGAGCGATAGTAAATAACACCTGTAATTACCAAAAGATGAAGTCCAGAGGGATGGGAAGGTAGAATAGAATTGAGGTTGAATGGCAGAAATTGATGGTAGTGTGTGGGAGAGGGATTAGATAGGAATTGGGGAAAGGGTGGAATTGGAAGAGAACCTCATAGGTGAGAACCTTGTAGGGCATGGAATATTGAAGATGTACCATGTCCAGCAAGGATGGGAAGAGAAGCATACTTTAGAGGCAGGTTGAGGGATGTATTGAAGAAAACCAGTAGGGGAGTGCGTGGGTGAAACATAGAAATATAGAAAAATGTGTGCAGGAGTAAGCCATGCGACACTTTGAGCCAGCACTGACATTCAATATGATCATGGCTGATCATCTAAAATCAATACCCCGTTCCTGCTTTTCCCCATATCCCTTGATTCCTTTAGCCCTAAGAGCTAAATCTAACTCTCTCTTGAAGACATCACCACTGAGGAGGTAATTTTGGGTGGGGAACAACATTGATAAGGATATCACAAGGGAGTTTTTAGGACAATCACTTAATTCTGATTTGCTTGAAGAAAAAATTGTTTGAAAGAATTTGGATACCTCAAATGTGGCAGCAGTGACCATGATAGTTATGCCTTGTTAATTAATACTCAAATAGGCCCTCACCACCAGGAGGCCCACTTCAGGGGACAAGACCACGCCTTCCACCGGCCTCTCATGTAGATGGTAAACTTGTGTTTGCATCATTAAAATGAATATAGAGCATCATTTAATGCTACTGCAAAAGCCCAACACAGAGTTGCAATCTGATGAATGTTCAGTGCATTAACATTTTAATTATCTCATTCAGCTTTTGGACAATTCTTTTGTGACTGTTGACAGGAGTATGGAGCTTGTCACTGTGTACATAATGAAAATGAGAGCCTCCACTTTAAATCTTGGCAATACAGCTAAATAAAAATAAAAATATATATATATTCTGTGTTTTGTTGAATAACATTCACCTAAAATTAAATACCTCATCGTATTGCACAGTTCATATGTTTAAAGAAATGTCCATCCCATTCCAAAGTGCCACACAATTGCTGTCACAATATTGCAATAAACCATCACAATGAAGTGAGGTAGATAGTGAGATCTGACCCACTGTAGTAACATTGGTCAAGCCAGTGGAGTCAATTCATTTGGTTTAAGTGGTGCATGTAGAAGATAGTCAGGATTTAGTAAAGAGCAGAAGCCAAACTGCTGGAGGAACTATTTAAGAACTCATTTCAGATAAGTAATTTTAAGTAAAGTGCTATATTGTTCACCTCCACCTGGATTGTTGCTTCAGATTTCCTGGCTGGGTCTTGAACCTGCGAACTCAGTTGTGTGCCTCTACTTAACTGAGAAACTGAAGTAATTGTCTTTAAATAATTGAATATTCTTGACGAGTGCCATATGTTTGACCCACCAATGGCATGTGCTGTAGAGCAAACCTTGGC